>NW_027367794.1:0-54894 GCF_046119375.1 Phyllobates terribilis
GGCTCCTGTTCTCTTGTCTGGGAACAACATTGCGGGATGAGGAATTCAAATAGAAGCTTTACGGAGAGGGTGAGATCCTTGTAAAGGAGTTCACCCTAGACGGTTTCTCCAAAGATGGCAAGTACAGTCTCGCCCTTGGTCTTGAAGCCTCGTCGCTTTGGCCACTTCTTCTTTGTAGCGAGAACATTGAATCCCCTGTCCGTAGAAACACGCAGTGCATTGGATTTGAGTTTTGTGCTGAGGGGAATCATGTGGTCTCCCTAATTGAAGATGATGTCAGAAGAGGGAGTGTTCACCTTCTTACCTTGGGCAAAAGACATCCCAGAGTAGAACACAAGCAAGGCGTCGTTGTTCATTGTGGACGGTTCCGTGATCAGCTTATCACATCCTTGCAACTGGAGGAAGGAGTGAAGAATTCGAATCCCCTTACCGTAGGAAGTCTCCTCGACTAGGGAGAGTTCTTGTGACCAGAACTCCACAACAATGATGAGAGGGGAGACTATATCGCTTAGCAAAGGCTTCATTCGGGTTTAGGGAACGTCAGAGTGATTTATATCATTGGAGCTTCGCCTTTTTCCTTGGAAAGATTGAGCTTTGTTCTCTTTAGGGGGGGGGGGGGGTTCTTCTTCATCTTCATCATCTACACCCCCTCCCTTTGTAATCCGAAGCACAAGGGACTGGCACCTCGTTTTTTGAGGCATCCTACCACCGACTGAGAGTCCCTCACCGACAGATAACTGAGATGGGAGGAACTCTCTCGAAGATCGAAGATCTCCTTTGATGGATACTGGGTATGCTCAGAAGACCCCGTCATAGTGGTGTCCTCTAAGGGTTTGGAAGGAGTAGTAGTGATATCAATGGATTGAGAGGATGAGGCCTTTTTATTGCGAAACTGATCCAAGAGTTGGAGCTCTTCATCGGAGAGGGAAATGTTCTTGTTTGAAGCCATTGTTAGAAGTAAAGAGCAGAGAAGGTCTTGAGGTAAGAGAATAGTTGTGATATTCAGAAGATTTCAAGAAAGCGGTAATTTCTGAGGAAATTTTTTCCTTATCTTATATACTTCACCCAAATCTTCAAACGTTTGAAAAACAAATATGGCCATTGGAGATATACTTTCCCTGAATAGCCTATAGGAACACTTCAAATCAGAATACTAGCATGGGCGGCCACCAACTCAGAACATCTCCCAAAGTATCCGTTGTCACACAAAAAAGCATTGAGTCACTCAAATAAATAATCAAATCGCTGAAATCCATCACAAAACACTTACATATCTAAGCAATTATGAGTATCGAGAACTAGTATGTCAATGAAATAAAGCCGTTAGAATTCAAGGAACGAGGTTATCTTCCTTCGAGTAGTTTTCCTAGAACCTTACTGTCAATTATACTGCTACAGAATAGGGAATGCATGTGTAACCTTTTGGAAAGATCAATGTTCTTATGGTAAAGAAAAGTACATACCCATTTTATAAAATCAAAGGACGGCTTTTTTGTCATCACAAATGTAATTCCCAGTTGTGGACTAAAGGGAGCTCATAGGGAGTCAAGGTCAAGTGATCAAGCTTAGGGACAACTTTAGTACGCAATCATTTTGGCTTATAATGTTAGGATACAATTATGATCAGATTACGACTTTTGGGCTAACAAAGAGAGATTCATCCAAGAATTCACAACAAGATATAATCATTTAAGGCATGAGTTGAACAATGCTTTAGAAAAAATATTACATGACATGAGAGATCATTATAAAACATAGTTTAATCAATTAAAAATCAAGGAAAAACAAATCAAGAGAACACATCTAGGAAATCAAGGGAACGGGATAACACAAACAAACTTAGGCATGGGAGGATCGATCCAATAAGCAATCTCAGATTCTCATAGGGTTCCTATTCAATGCTTTCGTAAATATATATCAACAATTTGATCCTCAGTTCTATAATGATTAAGTACGATGTTCCCTTTCTCAACATGATCCCTAAGAAAGTCATAACTACTATCGATATTCAAGGTTCTAGAATGATGCACATGATTCTTAGAAATGATAGTTGAACTATTATTATCACAAATAATCTCAATATATCCAAAAGCCATACCGGAATCTCCGAGCTGTTGCTTAAGCCATAGGAGTTGAGAACAACAAGTTGTGGCGGCCACATATTTAGCTTCAGTTGTAGACAGGGCAACACTGTTCTGTTTCTTTGATCCCAAGAGACCAAGCATGGTCCAAGAAATTGTTCATCCCATAGGTGCTCTTCCTATCCACAAGGAATCCTGCATAGTCCGTATCTGTGTAGCTAAGTAGACACATGCAATAATCCTTAGGATAAAATAGGGAGAGAGACGCTGTTCTCTTGAGGTACCTAAAGATTCTCCTCATCATGGCAAGGTGTGATTCTCTTGGATCTAATTAGAATCGTGTACAAAGGAATACATAGAACACAATATCTAGTCTGCTTGTAGTGAGATACATGAGATACACTATCATGCCACGATAGAGTTTCTCTTCAACCTTGTTCCCTTCATGGTCAGGACCAAGGTGAGTTGCTGGAGAGATGGGAGTGTTGACTGGCTTACAGTTTTCCAACTTGTACTTCTTGAGAATCTTCTTCAAATACTTTTGTTGGTGAATGAGTGTTTCTTCCTGCTTCTGAGAAATTTGAGGCCCAAGAAGAAAAAAAGTTATACAATCATACTCATCTGAAATTTACCACTCATAAGCTTCTTAAAGATTTCAACAAGTTCCAGATTTGTGGATCAAAAGTTGATATCATCCACATACACTTGTACCACCAGAACACTATCATTCTGCTTGTAAAGGAACAATGTTTTGTTAGTCATACCTCTCTTGTAGCCGTTCTGTAGAAGAAAATCAACAAGACATTCATACCATGCTCTAGGAGCTTGCTTGAGTCGATGAAGCGTCTTGTCTAGTTTGTAGATGTGATTTGGATTTGAGGGATATTTAAAGCTTGGAGGTTTCACATCCATTTGATAGAGATTGAAACCTTGATGTGAAACATAGGCAATGAATAGTCTAATAGCCTACATACGAGCAAGTGGTGAGAAGGTCTCATCATAATTGATGCCTTCTTATTGATTGTAACCTTGAGAAACCAGTAAAGACTTGTTCCTTGAGACGACTCCAGAGTCATCTAGCTTGTTACGGAACACCCACCTTGTGCCAATAATATGGTGATCTGGGGGACAAGGAACGAGTTTCCATACCTTGTTCCTTTTGAATTCTAAGAACTCTTCTTGCATAGCTATCATCCACTCTGCATCCTTCAATTCTTTGTCGATGTTCTTTGGTTCCACGAGAGACAAGAAAGCGTTGATGGTGTAGTTGCATTGTACATCATATCCATAGCGAATGGGAGCCTTGATAAATCTCATCTGTCTGTTGGGAACAAGCAATGTAGAGGAGGGAATTGGATTGGGAACATTGTTCTCTTTGAGAGGAACATCGACAAGTGGATTGATCATCTCGTCATCTTTTGTTGAAACTACCAAGTGATTAGAATTAACACTTGGAGAAAATAGATCTGCATTAGAATCTTTAGAAATGGGAGGAGCCAAAAGTGGAGTTGAGGCAGGAGGTGCATCATCATCCGAGTCTGCTTCTGTAATAGGTACAGTGTTCCCTTCATCTTTACTTGAGTCCCGCATAGGGTTAGTAATAGGAAATTCATTGAACTTCACGTGCACGTTCTCGATGATGTTCTTGGTACAGATGTTGAACTCCTTGTACACACTATTCTTAGGTGTATAACATAAAAAGATGCCTTTATCAGTTAGAGCATCAAACTTTCTTGGCTTGTTTCCCTACGTTAAGAACAAAACATTGGCAACCAAAATTCCTCAAGTGATAAAATGTTAGGTGTTTTAACTTTGAGTCGCACATAGGGAGTTTTCCCTATAAAAGGCCGAAGCATTTCCCTATTGAGGATATAGCATGTTGTGTTGATAGCTTCAGCCCAGAACCCCTGAGAGATTGCTAGATAAAATCATGGCTCTCACCATCTTTTCAAGCGCTATGTTCTTTCTTTTCCACGATTCCATTCTACCGAGGAGAGTAAGGAGCAGAGAGATTTGCTCAATTCCGCGTTCTCCATAGAATGAAAGAAACTCTTTGTTGACAAATTCAGTGCCATGATCGGAACGAGTAATCTTGCTAGGAAGATCTTTGTCCTTCTCAAGCAAGAGAACAAGCTCTTTGCATTGACATAACACTTCAATCTTGTATTTTATGAAGATAATCCATGTGAACGAGAGAAGTCGTCGACCAGTACAAGGATGTACTTACTTTTACAATGCCTTGGACATTAGGACCAAATAAATCCATGTGAATTAGCTCAAGAGGTTGGGACGTTGGCAATTGATTCTTGGATTTGAACGATGTTCTGACCTGCTTCCCTCTTATACAATGAGAACAAAGTTCTGACCTCTCTCTGTTGATCCGGGGAAGATGATAGGCGATATCTTGCATAGCACATCCAGTGGTTATTAGCATCATATGTAGGTGATTTGGCGATGTTATGAGGCATATTCCTGTAATCCGGAACTTACAGTGCAGAAGCATTATTCATTAGGATTACAAACATAAGAAGGAAGACAAAGAGAAGATTCCCGCAGAGAAGAAGGCACGACCGCGCCAAAGCTGTAGAACTCAAGGCGCGCCCGTGCCAAGATGCGCGCGACTGTGCCAGACCAGGGCACGACCGCGCCATACCAGGGTGCGACTGCGCACCTGTGTGCGTGCACAAGGAATGAGACGAGCCTTGGCGTAGCGGCATGATGCTTAGGCGCAACTGCACCCTTGTTGCGCCAGATACGAGATTTGTTCCTTGCCTTTTTTGCTTGCAGAAGGAGTTTTGGGCTTGGCTTTTCATTTTCTATTTTCTAGACTAGGTTAAGAATAAATAGGAGTTTAGGTTTAGACTTTAGCCTGCTCTCCAACACATTACACTTTTCTATTTTACGCCCTAGATAATTATTTCACACTAGTTTTCTTTTGCTTTGTTCAACAGCTGAAGCCTTCAGATTGATTTGGTTGTAAGACTTCTACCTTTGTTCTATTTCATAATTTGGTTGTTTCATCTCTCTTATGCTCAAACATTATTGAATCTGATTTGTCTGTCTGGACTGATCATCTAGGTAAATTGGATCTATTCATATTGCTGGGGGTTGATTATTTCTAGTTGAAAGGTCTTATCTTTGTTTAGTAAATCAATTGCACAATCTAGTTCAGATTGGTATTGTAGAGAGAGTTGATTGCGTGTTAAATATCGACTGAAGTCAATAGTACTGCATGCACCTATCTATTTCTGAGTTCATTGCTGCTTGGTAATTAAATCTTGATAGTTTCAAGGTTGCAGCTTAGTACGAGTTATTAGGACTAGTTGTACTAATAACTATATCAGAACAGGGACTAGGACTACCATATGAATGGTTGAACTTAGGATTTATAGTTGTCAATGGTCAAACTATCTATTTGTTGTGCGGATGTTTGTTGAACGAAGTGCTTTCTCATCATATTACATTTACAATCAAGTTTAGTTCGTTCAATTGCATTACAAACCCCCTTTGGTTACTTAGTAGTTAATCACATTAATGATACAAGAATTGATAGTCTGACTCCCTGTGGGATTCAACCCTTGCTTGCCTCTACACTATTTAGAGTTGCTAATTAGGATTTACTTTGATTGGGCACAACGACCATTTAGCGCCCGTCAAATTTGGCGCCGTTGACGGGGAGTCAAAGTTTCTTTTATTCTGTTTTTAGCTTGATTAAATTTGGTGTTGACTAGTATATGGTCAACACCCGGGTTATTTATCAGTTTCTTGTTGGGATTAATCTAGAAATCGAGCAGACTATCCGTAGAAGTCATAGAGAGAAGAGAATTGAGATTGATACAATGGACAACGATCAAATTTGAGAACAGACTCCTGAGCAAATGGATCTTGCTGATACCCAGAGCCAACTGGCTCAACTCAGACAAGTTGTAGAGGTGCAAAGAGAACTTTATGAAGTGCATCAAGATGCACTTATGCAGAGTAACAATGGTGGCAATCAAACATTGAGGGAACATACTACTCCTAATCTGACCCAACAACCACAAGTAGTGATTCTACCACCTCTTGCTTGTGGTGTGACATTCAAGCTGAATTCTGGGATATCAATTTGCTCCCCACATTCCATGGTTTTCCTGGAGAGGATCCGATCACGCATCTCAACCAATTCCATGATATTTGCATGACAACCAAACTAGCAAATGTTATTGAAGAACAGATCAAGATGAGAGCATTCGGGTTTACGCCAAAAGATACTACCAAGTTTTGGTACTACCATCTACCTACTGAGTCCATAGACAACTGGGAGAGATTACACAAGGAGTTTGTAGATAGGTACTTCCCAGTGAAGAAAGAAATGCGCTGAAGAAAGAGATTGCCCAAGTGTAGCATCGAGATGAGGAATCTCTATATGATTACCTTGAGCGTTTCAATGGAATGTGTGCTAGCTGTCCCTTCCATGGATATGATTCTGATGACCTGGTACTATTTATATCCCAAGGTTTGTTGATTTGGAGAGAAGAATGATTGATGCCGCCTGCGGTGGGAGTATTCTCAACATGACCCCCGAGGATGCCATGGAGAAGCTGCAAGATATGTCAGAAAGTACTAGGAGCTTTGGAAGGATTTATACTAAGAGAGTAGTGTTGCCACGAGCTCAGAAAATCCGGGCCTTTCTAATGAGTTGGATGAAATCAATAAGATGCTTCTAATCTATTGCCAAAGAGTGGGAAAAAAATCACCAAGAGTATGTGGAGTATGTTCGGATCCATCCCACTATTTCGACCAATATCCTGAGCTTCAAGAAGATGCAATTGCTGAAGTTAATGCTGCTGGTGGATATGGACCTCCACGCCCTTGAAATGACCAACAACATGATAACTACAATCCGAGGTATAGAGATCATCCCAATTCTAGATGGCATGATCAGACTGAGCCCCAAAATGAGCAACAACCGATATGGAAGCCTCGTGACCCTCAACCTAGTTCTGGACCGTAAACTGCGGATTTGCTGAATTCTTTGACTAAGAACTTTACAACTCATGTCCAAACTACGGAAGCAAGCATTAAGAACATAGAAGCGCAGAATGGGCAATTGGTGAAGATGGTATCTCCTCTAGCATAGAATCAATCCAATTTGTTGCCGTCTCAAACCACAGTGAACCCTAATATTAGGAATGTTAGTGCTATGACATTAAGGAGTGGTCGAAACGCGGAGAAAACGCCATTTGAAGAAGAATTCATAGACGAGGAACCAACAGATACGTGCCTGCGCCACGAGCCCACGCGACCGCACCGGGACCTCTGCATAAATGGCGCCCCCGCGCACCGGAGTTGAGCCCAAGGGCGCGACCGCGCCCACAACCCACGCGACCACGCCAACACCCCTACATACCCGACGTGACCGCATCCTAAGCCGCGCGACAACGCCAAGGCGGTGATTTTTCCAGAACTTGGTGCGCACCTGTGCCCTTGGATGCACGACCGCGCCGAGCCTATCGCAACCCTTGCGTGCCCGCACCCTGATCCATGTGACTGCACCACTGTAGCTCCGAGGATGATCCTTCTTTGCCTCTGGACGCTGAAGAGGATGATCCGGTTTTGTCACTTGAATCTGAAGAAGAGATAGATGATCCGCGTGGTGGCTTCAAGACAAAGCAATTATGTGCGTCCTAATTTTCCACCACTTGGGTCTCTGAAACCCCCATCACCCTTTCCTGAAGCACTGAAAGACACAAGGAAACCGGAGAACGATAAGGAGATTTTTGAGACCTTTAGAAGTGTGAGGTAAACATCCCTTTCTTCAAGCTAATTAAGAGTATTCCTCGTTATGTTAAATTTTTGAAGGAGCTATGCACGATGAAGAGGAAGCAAAAGTTGAAGGGACAACATAAGGTCTCCGTAAGTGAAAGAGTATCCGCTATATTCCAAAAGCGTATGCCTAAGAAGTGCAATGATCCAGGTATGGTAAGTATTCCTTTTCATATTGGTGATATTCATTTTGATAAATTTTTGTTTGATTTGGGTGCTTCTATTAATGTGATACCATATTCTCTATGTAAGCATCTAGGAATGGGACCTTTGCATGAAACCGGAATAATAATTCAATTAGCTGATGGGTCCAAAATTTATCCTAATGGAGTAGTTGAGAATGTTTTTGTTATGGTTGATAGGCTAGTTTTTCCTACCGAATTCTTTGTGTTAGATATGGAGCATGATAGACAAGCTGCACCTATACGCTTAGGTAGATCTTTATGAAAACCGCGACTATAAAAGTTGATTTAGTAAGTTGGTCTTTAACTTTAGAGTTTGATGGGGAGATTGTGAGATTCAATATCTTTGATGCTATGAAATACCCTGTCGAGGATGTTGCTTCTATTTGTTTTATTGGTGTACTTGATTCTATTGTGCACACAGATGCAATGAGGTGTATTTGGCCGATGGTCCCCTATCACTACCTTTGGAGGGAGACGAGTTCCCCCCCCTGATTTGCAGGTACCGAGATTTGAGCCTAAGTAGCCCCCAGGACACAAGGAAAAGAAGAAGGGTTGGTATGATAAGAGAGTAAGGAAACGACAAGGGGTCAAATCTTATTATGTGAGGATCCACAATGTTAGTTTAAGATTGAGTAGATTAAACATTCTTCTTGTTTTGATGATGATAAATCCAACAGTTGATGTCCATTGTGTGTGATAAGCTTTCTAGGAATAGCTCGAGGAGTTAGAAAAGTAGCTTTGACACAAGCGGACAAGCTAGAGACTAGCTTTGATCCTAGAGGGGAAAGCGAGTCTCTCCAAGGCAGTGTTGAAGAAATAAAGAGTGAAGAAAATAAAGAGCCAAGTATTGAGTTGTGCAGACGGAAGGACTAGCTAAAGCGAAGAGAGTCGCTGCGAGCTAGTAGATCGTGCTTCAAACTTAGAGAGAGTGTACAAGTGATCAAGTGCCAAAGAGTGACTCCTATAGAGGAATCCTACACCATCGCGTAGAAGATTCGAGAGCAGTGAAGGGAAGGCCGAGAAGCTAAGGATAGGAGAATGTGCGATTTCTACCTATGGATAGTGATGAATGGGAATCGCCAAGCCGGACAAATTAAAGAAGCGCAAGTGGTGTGGAGAGGATTGCCAACATGGACACACCATAAGAAAAAAGGTCATTAAACGACACTTTTTTAACGCTTTCCGACACCATAAAGCATCGATATGACCGTAATCGACGCTTCCTATAAGCGTGGAATATTTCGACGCCTCTTTTTACCAGTGTTCTAAAAGACCCGCCTAGGCGCTAGGCGGCACCCTAACGTTCCGACTAGGTGCTAGTCCTTTTTTCCTAGGCGGTGGAAAAAAATCGCCCGCCTAGGAGGCTAGGCACGCCTAGGTGTTATGGTTTTTTCTAGGCGGGAGTATGCGTTCTTTTTTTGAAAGGGATATGCGTTATTATTTAGGTTAAAAGTTAAAAACCAATCCCACCCTCTCATTCTTCCCAC
The DNA here is from genome assembly GCF_046119375.1 of Phyllobates terribilis. NCBI lineage: Eukaryota > Metazoa > Chordata > Amphibia > Anura > Dendrobatidae > Phyllobates > Phyllobates terribilis. The sequence goes on from NW_027367794.1 coordinate 9,559, forward strand.
ACCTTCGTATCTCACCTCTCACCCTTCTCCATCTCAACTGAGAAATTTGTCATCCCTACTACCACCCACCTCCATCTTTGCCTGACATCACCTCTCATCCCACCGGCCGCCTCTCACCTCACCTCACCTCACCTCTCGTACCGCCTCTCACCCTTGTTCGACTCTCCTTGTTCCCCGCCCTTGTTGACAGGCGTAAAACGGTCGCTGTTCCTTTCAAAGATAATCCAACTAAACAATCCACTAGTAAAGTGGTAAGTCGGAGTCGAATCCCAAGAGATCCACAACGATAGCTTGTTTCTATTATGTTACCTAGTAGTAACTAGGGGGTTTTTGTATTTTGTTATCTAACGAGCAATAATAAAATGATGATTGTTGGATTTGTAAACTTATAACGATTGAGAGCTCAGTCTTTTAGCATCAGTGCATTATTCTTATGGAAAGTTGATCATTGAATTCTATTAATCTTATAGTCTTAATTATCTAATCCAATTGTCCTACTCTTTGTTCGTAATTAGCAACTAGTCCAAATAGTCCTAGAAATCCTTGTTGTAAGCAATAACCAAAGAAATCCTAAGGTTCAAAAGTGCAACAACATAAAGATCAAAGATAAGTAGGCCCTATGCAATACCATTGGCAAATCACCGATACTCGACATAGGTTTATAATCTCTACAAAAGAAGCACTCGCAAATAGCCTATGCTAATTCTGATTGCCACCTAAAGGACAAGACTTTTCAAATCGAATTATCAAGCCTAGAAATATGAATGAATAATAATCAACCTAGTTGTACACCTAGATCAAATCAAGATCAAACAATAGTCAATAAAGCACAAGAGATCATAAAACAATTCTGAATTAAACTTAGAACAATAACATAAGAATTCTCACAAACATTCCTTAGAATAATGGCCTTAACCTAAGAGTGAACTAGTAGGAACTTAGCCAGACATAGCCAAGAGAAAGCAATACATAATTATGATGAAAATTAACCAGGGATGAAGGTGAAAAATGGCACAAAGGTGGGAGATTTCTTCTTGGCTACTGAATGTCTAAGGATGAATTGTAAAAGTGAACATAAGTCTTTCTAACCTAAAAACTAAAGGTTTATATAGTATCTAATGATAGTTGAAATTAAATAACTAAAAACAAATAATAAAATAGGGAAAAATAGATCAGATTTCGGCCTTAAGATAGCAATTTGGCCGGTCCATCGTCCGCAGTCGCGGTCGAGAATTGTGAGTCTCGATCGCGAATTGGCCCCAGTTCTCAGAGTCGGCGCGGATCTCGATCGCGAATATGGAGTCTCAATCGCGAAATGTCTACTGAGGCAAAGTCTCGATCGCGACTTTTGGGTCTTGGTCGCGATTTCTTCTCTGTGGCTCGTTCTCGGTCGTGGCACCTCCTCTCGGTCGTGAGGCCTTCTCTCGAACTGGTCTTTGGTCTTCTACAAGCTTCGAGGCAGCTCGACTTCGCCTCTAGGCTTCTCCATGGGTGTAGGTGTGGTATCCTTCTCTCTAGCTCCGTCCCAAGTGCACTAAAAGTGAGTACAAACGGGATCTCCGTAATAAGACAACAAAATAACGCTTATGAGCATCCCGCAAATCCATAAATGAACACCATACCGGATTCCGGGAATACCACTCAATAAGCACCTAAACACCACTAATCCTAAGCTAATAGTCACTAATTAACACCATACAATAAGCTCCTATCAAACCTCCCCACACTTAAACCTTGCTCGTCCTCGAGTAAGCAAAATAAAACTCACTCCTCCTAAAAAGCACAAAGGTCTACAGTAAGTGTAGAGAAAGTTTGCTAGCGACTATACTTCAAACTCCAAGTGTATCGAGCACTAACGTAACTCCGATCTATCTCCTTATGTCTCCGAGATTTCCTACCCAAAACCCTCCTTATTTCTCCACTTCATATGTCACCACTCCATAACAATAATAAAATCGAACCAAGTGGTGTGGGTTTAAGCACATGTGGAATTCCTAATCTCCTCTAAGGGTAAGGGTACATAAATATAACATAATAAAGATAGAATCGAGTCTCCCACTCGCTTATACACTTCTTATTCCTCCTCTTCGAGTAATGTCCTAAACCACTAGATAACGTAATAAATCCACAAATCACCACCACCAATCCTAATTCAAAAATCTGCATAGTACAACCACAACAATATGCATCAAACTCCAAGAAATAGAAATCTAATCCTAGAATCTAACACAACCGCCAATAATATGTAGCAAATCTAATGAACTAGTGGAATGGTAAGCATGCAAAGTGTGGATAACAATAAGCTCATAAAGGCCAAACTAACTCCTTATACCTCCTTGGTGAATCCTAGAAACCCGAGACATCCTTCAACTCCCTTCTTATGTCTCCAACGCCAATAAATATGCAATCAATATAATCAATCACAAAACAATTTAAATCCGGCGCCCTTTCGGGTTTTCACCAAAATCTAAGTGGTAGGAACATTTATTTTATTTTCTATTTTTATTTTTCAGCACCAACCTTTTCCTTTTTATTCAATTTTTATTTAACTGGTTTTTATTCTTTTTTAATTTTTTTTTTCTGATTTTTTAAAATTATTTTTTATTGGAGCCCCCCTTTTCGATCCATTCCTTTTTTACTCTCCATGGTTTTTTCTGATTTTTTTTCTTTAAACTAAAAAACGATGCAAATGTTCAAACAACATAAATCCTGGTACAGACTCAATCGAAAAACAACTAAAACAGTTCAGCAGAGACTCTAAAAACATAAAATAGGTAGCGGAATAGCAAGAGAAAAACAAAAACAACAGCATAATCTTCCTCGGTACGTCAACTCCTCTCCTCACACTTGAATAGCGCATTGTCCTCAATGCAGCAAAAGAGGAAATCATAAAAAGGGAAGAGGGAGAAGGTACCACAATCACTCCTCAACATCATCCAATTTGTGCTCTGAAGTGGACCGTATCTCGGCCGAGATCCATAACTCGCGATCGTGACAACTTAACTGGGACGAATTCTCGGTCGTGACCCCTTGGTCCCGATCACGACAGTGATGACTTTGGGTGATTTGTGATGGTTCGAGTACTCCAATGGCGTCCTACCTGCTAGCTCCGCGATTCTTCCTAGAAACAACAACAAAAATAAAACAAACTAATGGGATTAACGTTAGTGAAAATCCCTCGGGTTGCCTCCCGATCAACGCCTTAGTTAACGTCGCGGCACTACATAGTATGACTTAATTATCGTTTTTCGATCCCTTCCGGATCGCATCATCTAATAGAATTTTCTTGAACCATGGATGTAAAGGTTTGAACCTTAGACCATTCTCTTCCTTGACCACCCATACTTGCTTGGGCTTCTTTTGCTCCTTACTCTCCCCACACTTAGACTTGCCCTTGCGTTTTGTTTTCGCCTTTTTCGTACCCTGCACAATAGCTTTAGCAGGTTTTTTCCCTGGGTGGTTAGTGAGGTGGGGCTACTTCCCAAAACAACATGCGAGCCTATTTTGTTAGGTTCGATAACATCCGCAATACAAAATACCGAGCCATCATCTAGGGATTTTGTCATAGTTTCATATATATTATAATTAACCAAATCCCCGTCCAACTCGAACGTAAACGCCCCGGTATCTAGGTCTATTTTTGTTTTAGCTGTCCTCATAAAGGGTCTACCTAGTAGAACCGGTATAGCCTGAGTATCATGAACGTCATCGAGTACATAAAAATCTGCTAGGAATAAAAGGTCCTCGACCATAACCAACACATCTTCGACTAACCTTTTCGGGTAAATCGTAGACCCGTCAGCTAATTGAAGCACTATCCCTGTCCTACTCATGGAACCTAGTTCTAATGATTTATACACATTGATAGATGCTCCTAGATCTAGCATGACCTTATCGATTTTCATTTTTCCTATGGTGCATGTAATACTCACCATCCCTGGGTCCGAGCGCTTGGCAACTATCTTTCTTTGGATGGCCGCTGTAACTCTATCACTTACTTATACTTTCTGCCTTCCTTGTAGCTTCTCACTTTTCTTCTTCGAGCGGAGTTCTTTCAAATGTTTAGCGTAGCGAGGGACATTTTTGATGAGTTCGAGCAGCGAAATATTCACTTTACACTTACTAAGCGTTTTGAAAAGCTCTTTGCAGTCGCAGACATCGGTTTCTAGTAGCGGTTGAGAGGGAGAGTCGCGGTCTAGAATATGTGAACTGGAGCTAATTCGCGGTCGAGATCCTCGTCGATCGAATTTTCGGAATTTTGGGTACCGTCATCTCGGTCGAGAATCAAAAATCGCGATCGAGATTTTTCTACTGGGACCAAGTCGCGGTCAAGATCCTCTTTTCGCGGTCGAGAATTTGGCTCAGGAACCTTTTCCAGCTTCTCCTCCTCTACCTTTTCATCGAATGACTGTCCTCCTCTAATCATAATGACACTTACATTCTCCATCGGAGCTGCGACAGTTTGCGATGGAAGCTTCCCCGAATTTTGCTGTTGCAAATTGTTTACAACCTCCGCTATTTGTGCGACCTATTTCTCTAGGCTGCGTATGCTGGACTCGGTTGTTTGAACATGGGTGGTGAAGTGTTTGGTCAAGGACTCGAGCATTTCCCTCATAGATGGTTCATCGGATTTCGGTTGATATGGAGCACGGTATTGGTTGTTGTATGGATATTGTCGATTCTGCGCTCCAGACGAGTCTCCCCATCTAAAACCGGGATGATCATTACCTCTCGGATTGTAATTGTTGTTCTCTCGCTGATTGTAGTTGTTGCTGTTCCCAAAACGAGGTCTAGGAGGTCCGAAACCTCCCGCAACATGTACTTCAGCGATAGTCTGGTCCTGGAGTTGCGGGCATATGTCGGTAGGATGACTCTCGTCCGCACAAATACCACATACTCTCGCAGGTTTCTGATTTTCGATGGTGATGTTCTTGATCATACTCTCAAGTTCAGCTATTTCACTCTTCCATCCGGGCTCTCTGGAATCCACAACGTTTATCCCTTTCCTTGTGTAAGTCCTTCCAAAACTTCTCGAATGCTCAGCAATCTCATTTAGTTGCACTCTAGCTTCGGCGGGAGTCAAATTCAGCACACTCCGTTACATGCAGCGTCAACTAACCTCCTTTCATTGTCTAGTAACCCATTATAGAGGTGGGTCACCAAATCTTTCTCCTTAAACCCATGTAATGGGCAGCTCGCACACAATCTCGCGAACCTTTCAACGTAGTCATACAGTGTCTCAGCGTCCTGTTGTTCCATCATTGCAATAGCTCTTTTCAACGCAACCGCCTTCTTGGACGGGAAATACTTACTCAAGAAAGCTTTGTGAAGTTTCTCCCAAGTGTCGATACTTCCGGTGGGTAGCAAATAGTACCATTGACGCGCGCTGTCTTTCAGCGTAAGACCAAAAGCTCTCATCTTGATTTGCTCATCGGTGACGTTACTTGGCTTACTACAACTGCAGATGTCGTGGAACTCACTAAGATGCATGATCGGGTCCTCCCCAACCAAGCCATGAAATTTCGGTATCAAATTGATGAATCCGGTCTTTAGTTCGAACGTGACGCCGACATTCAGGGCAGGCAGCGTCACTCCTAAATGTTGTTGCGTCAGATCTAGGTCTGTAAGCTCGCACAACGTTCTGGCATCCATCGATTCGATCACTAGATTTTGTAGAGATTCTCGCAGATTGCGTAGATGCGTCCACTCTATCTCTGGAATAAAATCAAGCAAATCTGAATTAGTGGCGCGAGTGTGGACCATAAGATAGGTCCACACCAAGATAACACAAAAAGAAACAAACTATAACAATTGGCTCCCGGCAACGGCGCCAAAATTTTACAGGCGTAAAAACGGTCGCTGTTCCTATCAAAGATAATCCAACTAAACAATCCACTAGTAAAGTGGTAAGTCGGAGTCGAATCCCAAGAGAGCCACAACGATAGCTTATTTCTATTATGTTACCTAGTAGTAACTAGGGGATTTTTGTATTTTGTTATCTAACGAGCAATAATAAAACGATGATTGTTGGATTTGTAAACTTATAACGATGGAGAGCTCACTATTTTAGCATCAGTGCATTATTCTTATGGAAAGTTGATCATTGAATTCTATTAATCTTATAGTCTTAATTATCTAATCCAATTGTCCTACTCTTTGTTCGTAATTAGCAACTAGTCCAAATAGTCCTAAAAACCCTTGTTGTAAGCAATAACCAAAGAAATCCTAAGGTTCAAAAGCGCAACAACATAAAGATCAAAGATAAGTAGGCCCTATGCAATACCATTGGCAAATCACCGATACTCGACATAGGTTTATAATCTCTACAAAAGAAGCACTCGCAAATAGTCTATGCTAATTCTGATTGCTACCTAAAGGACAAGACTTTTCAAATCGAATTATCAAGCCTAGTAATATGAATGAATAATAATCAACCTAGTTGTACACCTAGATCAAATCAAGATCAAATAATAGTCAATAAAGCACAAGAGATCATAAAACAATTCTGAATTAAACTTAGAACAATAACATAAGAATTCTCACAAACATTCCTTAGAATAATGGCCTTAACCTAAGAGTGAACTAGTAGGAACTTAGCCAGACATAGCCAAGAGAAAGCAATACATAATTATGATGAAAACTAACCAGGGATGAAGGTGAAAATGGCACAAAGGTGGGAGATTTCTTCTTGGCTGCTGAATGTCTAAGGATGAATTGTAAAAGTGAACATAAGTCTTTCTAACCTAAAAAACTAAAGGTTTATATAGTATCTAATGATAGGGAAATAAAATAACTAAAAAGAAATAATAAAATAGGGAAAAATAGATTAGATTTCGGCCTTAAGATAGCAATTGGGCCAGTCCATCGTCCGCAGTCGCGGTCGAGAATCGTGAGTCTCGATCGCGAATTGGCCCCAGTTCTCAGAGTCGGCGCGGATCTCGATCGCGAATATGGAGTCTCGATCGCGAAATGTCTACTGAGGCAAAGTCTCGATCGCGACTTTTGGGTCTTGGTCGAGATTTCTTCTCTGTGGCTCGTTCTCGGTTGTGGCCCTCCTCTCGGTAGTGAGGCCTTCTCTCGAACTGGTCTTCGGTCTTCTACAAGCTTCGAGGCAGCTCGGATTTGCCTCTAGGCTTCTCCAAGGGTGTAGGTGTGGTATCCTTCTCTCTAGCTCCGTCCCAAGTGCACTAAAAGTGAGTACAAACGGGATCTCCGTAATAAGACCACAAAATAACACTTATGAGCATCCCGCAAATCCATAAATTAACACCATACCGGATTCCGTGAATACCACTCAATAAGCACCTAAACACCACTAATCCTAAGCTAATAGTCGCTAGTTAACACCATACAATAAGCTCCTATCACTTGTACTGCAACCAACGTCCTCTAAGAGCATGCGACTATGACTATGACTTATGAATAATTATTTAATATTACTTACGTTGACACATGTGTTGAAAATTGTAGAATTTTTACTTGTTGTGGTCTTGTAGATCTTCTTTATGAAGAATACAATAAAGTCAATGAATTTGGACGATTAATTAGCAAATTATATGCTTATATTAAAATTACATAGTTAAATTATGATTTACTATGAAAATTACGAATCAATATATTTCGATTTAGTTTTTTTTTTCATATAAGGAAATTATATCAAAATATAAATATAAGTGTTACAATATTGATCGCCTAGGCCCCGCCTAGGTGCTAGCCCCCCCTCACCGCCTAGCACCCGCCTAGCATTTTTTAGAACACTGCTTTTTACCGATGCTTTTTGACGTCTTTTTTAATTCGACGTTTTTAATTGTCGATGTCAATGTTTCGACGCTTTTCCAGGAATGGAAACCCGCGATTTTTTTGTTGGTTTGTACATATAAAAGCTTTGATTGACGTAGCCATTTGAATAAAAAGCGTTGAAAATCCCCACTATATGTACAGATGGACGCATAAAAGCGTTAAACCTCCCACCACATATGCAGATGGACGCATAAAACCGTCGGAAATTCCCACCACATGTGCACATTGGAGGCCTGAAAGCGTCACAAATACCTACCATATGTAAGGATGGACGAATAAAAGCGTCGAATTTTCCCATCACGTATGCCATTGGACGCCTAAAAGTCACAACTTCCTACCATATGTACGGATGTACGCATAAAAGCGTCCAATGTCCCCTTCACGTATGCCATTTGGACGCCTAAAAGCGTCACAAATTCCTATCATATGTACGGATGGACGCATAAAAAAGCGTCGAAAATACCCGGGATTGTGACCAATAAAATGCGCCGATTACCATAGCCATATGGATAGTAAACAAACTTCTGTATAATGATATGTACACTGAGAAAATTCTCTAAACATTCCTAAATATATATGTATTCCAATTACTTCCTAAATTCAACTAAAAACTTAAACAACCTACAAATTTACCAATCTATCCAAACATGTGTTTTTCTAGCAGGTTAGATAGCTACGACAAAATCAAATAGTCTAAACATTCAATAGTTCAACTTAGCATGTAGCTGACAAAATTTGTCCTAATACTTCTAATTCGGCGGTGTAGAAGACGGGAGATCATCCAACCCATCACGAGAGTAACTACTTGTGGCAGCTGAAGTATCCAACATTTGATGACACATGAAAAAATTTCAACAATAAGCATCTAATTTAATTTATCATGAACCACTACAAGTATATGTTACGGTAAAACATTCACATATCTTAAAACTAGTAAATATATTATAAGTTTAAACAGTTAAATGTTAATTTGAAATTATACCTCATAATAAGACTTGTATAATGTTGATTGAAGAGTATCGCAAAACTCATCAGAAACCTTTCCTTTATGGTCTGCTTCAAGTGTTTTGAGCAATATCTGATTATTTTGATAAGACAATCCACGAAGCTCTTGATTGTCCTTCTTGATTCACAATGCTAACAATTTTCCCCTTTTTGATGATGACAAACATAAGAACCTGGAATACAAAGAACAAGGAAAATATGAGGAGGAAACATGTAGAAAAATGAATAATGAATTGTATATTCTCCCTCAACATGAGCAGAGTTCCTTTCAGAGTTAAACTTTGAAGGCTCAGAACCTTCCCCCTTCAAAAGAACAACGTTATGTACTTAGTCTATTCAAATATCCAGAGTCTTCTTTCACTTTTTCCATCACCGAAAAGTTCCTAAAGAAATGTATCACAAGACAAGCAACTAGAGAACACAGATTAATCAAAACTCTAGAGAAATGACATGTAATAAAACTTAAAAGCAAAAAACAATTCAAATAGCAAAAATTAATATATTATATTGTACAAACATGGGGGAGTCATATCAAAAGAACATTACTTTTTGAGAGCTATGAGATAACGGTGGAAATCCTTGGGAAGCTAATTCTGTAGTTTTAATGGAACGAGATTCTTTAGAAAACTACTCAATAACTGGCGCTGTTCTCTCGTCCTTGGTCTCAACCACATGAGGATTATCAACAACATCCACTTATTCTTCCTCTTCCTTCTTCTTATCCTCTTCCACTAGCACCTGTTCCTTATCCATAGGATCCCCATAACTACTCCCCTTCTCCATGCACAACTTGCAGTTCATCTCCTTATGGGCTCTGCTATCCTGGACTCGTTTGGCGAGATACTTTGGGTTCTCAGAACTAACATTGAGCATCTCCTCGAACGCCTCCAGAAGATTCCAATGGAAATGGTAGAGTGTCTTCACCATCTCTTCAATGTTCAGAGTGGTTTCCGCCTGTTGGAGACCCACTGTTTTGATCATGTTCACCACATGTTTGGAGCTATCAAAGATCACTTCCTCAAGACCATGGAAATAGTCCTTGAGCATCTCTGAAGTAATCAGAGAGAACACATGAGGAGGTGGTGGAGGAGAAGGAGTATAGGTAGAAGGACCGGGATGTGTCGACGATTGAGGTGGAAAAGTTACTGGCTCAAGCACAAAGGTCACGATGGAGATATTTGGAATTATAAGGCATGATGAGTAGTTGGTCTCAACTGGAGAGGAGGGATATTAGTCAAGAAAATTGAGAATATTCTTTACCAGGTGAGGATAGGGAAGGGAGTGAGTATCGTGGAGAAAGAAGTGTTGCATATGTGCAAGCATGATCTAAGGGAGATCGATATGGACACAAGAGATGAGATTCTCCAAGAGAACGATGTCATTGTTGAGAACATGGCTCTTGTTCTCTTGTCTGTGAACAACGTTGGGGGATAAGGAATTCAATTAGAAGCTTTATGAAGAGGGTGAGATCCTTGTAAAGGAGTTCGGCCTAGACGGTTTCTCCAAAGATGGCAAGTACAGTCTCACCCTTGGTCTTGAAGCCTTGTCGCTTTGGCCACTTCTTCTTTGTTGTGAGAACATTGAATCCCCTGTTGGTAGGAACACCCAGTGCATTGGATTTGAGTTTTGTGCTGAGGGGAATCATGTGGTCTCCCTAACTGAAGATGATGTCAGAAGAGGGAGAGTTCTCCTTCTTGCCTTGGGAAAAAGACATCCCAGAATAGAACACTCGCAAGGCGTCGTTGTTCATTGTGGACGGTTCTGTGATCAGCTTATCACATCCTTGCAACTGGAGGAGGGAGTGAATAATTCGAATCCCCTTACCGTAGGAAGTCTCCTCGACTAGGGAGAGTTCTTGTGACCAGAACTCCACAACAATGATGAGAGGGGAGACTATATCGCTTAGCAAAGGCTTCATTCGGGTTTAGGGAATGTCGGAGTGATTTCTATCATTGGAGCTTTGCCTATTTCCTTGGAAAGATTGAGCTTTGTTCTCTTTAGTGGGGGGGTCTTCTTCATCTTCATCCTCTACATCCCCTCCCTTTGTAATCCGAAGCACAACGGACTGGCACCTCGTTTTTTGAGGCATCTTACCACCGACTGAGAGTCCCTCGCTGACGGAGAACTGAGAGGGGAGGAACTCTCTCGAAGATTGACGATCTCCTTTGATGGATATTGGGTATTCTCAGAAGACCCCGTCATAGTGGTGTCCTCCAAGGGTTTGGAAGGAGTAGTAGTGATATCAAGGGATTGAGAGGATGAGGCCTTTTTATTGCGAAACTGATCCAAGAGTTGGAGCTCTTCATCGGAGAGGGAAATGTTCTTGTTTGAAGCCATTGTTAGAAGTAAAGAGCAGAGAAGGTCTTGAGGTAAGAGAATAGTTGTGATATTCAGAAGATTTCAAGAAAGCTGTAATCTCTGAGGAAATTTTTCCTTACCTTATATACTTCACCCAAATCTTCAAATGTTTGAAAAACAAATATGGCCATTGGAGATATACTTTCCCTGAATAGCCTATAGGAACACTCTAAATCATAATACTAGCATGGGCGGCCACCAACTCAGAACATCTCCCAAAGTAGCCGTTGTCACACAAAAAAGCATTGAGTCACTCAAATAAACAATCAAATCGCTGAAATCCATCACAAAATACTCACATATCTAAGCAATAATGAGTCTCGAGAACTAGTATGTCAATGAAATAAAGTCGTTAGAATTAAAGGAACGAGGTTATCTTCCTTCGAGTCGTTTTCCTAGAACCTTACTGATAGGCGCAATCCCGATGGTACAAAGAGTGATTTTTAGGTGAAATTAGAGACATTTTGGAAGGATTAAGTCGTTGAATTAAGCATATGAGGCATCGGGACAAAAGCCAACGAATTGAAGACGAATTCGCTTAAGAATGAAGTGCTGAGGACTTAATATGAGTTCAAATGGATCGTTCTACCTACGGGGATGTCTGATTGATGTGATTCTAAATCGAGGAGTTATATCTTGAAGTCTATTACGTTCCCTCCAAATTTGAGCGCAATCGGAGTTGTGTGTCAAACGTTATGTCCATTTTACTGAGCTGTCACAGGAGACAACAGAGACCAAACCGCGGGCTCGGTTCTGAGACCGCGGTCGCGGCTCCGGAGTAATTCTTTGACCGGAAAGTCTTTGTAACCACCTCATCTTAAAGGCTTTGAAGGAGTTTTGATGTTACCATTTTGAGAGGGGAATTTATATAGATTTTCTAGGGTTTTGACCATACATTTCCTATATATTCTCTCATACTCTCTTTAGGATTATCTCATCTCATAACCTAATTTGTAATTCAAGAAAAAACTCTATTTTTGTAATTTGTTTTCTCAAAGAATCTATGGATAACTAAGTCAATTTGTGTTAATCTTGAAGTTCTAGCTCTTGATTTTGGTCATTGAGGTAAGGTTCTTTCTTCTCTTGTTCTAATTTGTCTTTGGAATTGTTTCTTTGATCTCTTGTGCTTAAATTTGCGATTGATTTATATTGATTTTTCTAGAGTCATGAACTAGATCTATTGATATTCTTCATATTGCTAGGTTTAGACAATTCTATTTGAAGAATCTAAACCTTTTGTAGCAAACTCTTTCTTCATGAACTATTTGTGATTGACTTTAGGGTAGAGATCTTAGATTCATGTGCAGTACCAACTATTTGTTAATGGTATTGCATGAACCTACATATCTTTGAACTTTATGCAATTGTGCTATTAAATCTAGGTATTTCCGTGGTTGTAGCATGATTAGGGTTTCTAGGACTATTTGGACTAGTTGCTAGCTATGAAAAAAAAGTAGGACGATCCATTTAGATTTGATTAGAACATTTGTTGTTAAGAACCTAGGATCCACCGACCATTTCAAGTTGCTAGAATGAATAGGTGAACCATTTCATTCTTATTACTCTCTCCATAATTGTGTGTTTGTTTCGTGCTTTCTTACCAAGCAATTGTGACCCCCCTTATTGGAAAATCATATAAAAACATACTTAGAGAATCCTTGCTCCCTTGGGTACGACCTCGACTTAATAGCCCTTCATCAAATTTGGTGCCGTTGCCGGGGAGCAATATTTTCTTTGTTTAGTTTTTGTGTGATTAACCTTGATGTGGACATATATTATGGTCCACACCCGTGCTACTAACTCACCTCTTGTTTGATTGAGAGTTAGAAGTCGAGCTAACGACTTTAAGCAAAGGCGCTGCTCGGGAGGCAACCCGATGTGTGAGGTACGGTTAGTTTTTCCTTTTCCCTATTATTGTGAGTTCTCTTTTGCTGCATTGAGGACAATGTTCATTTCAAGTGTTGGGGAGGGAAATGGTATTCGTGCTGCATGCATAAAGTTTGTTTTTGTTTTAGCTTGTTTTTTTTGGTGTGTTTTGTTTTGGGTTTTGTGTGTCCGTTGTTGCATCCCGTAATTGAGTTTTTGATTGGTTCTCGTACTAGTACTTATGCTTTGGATCTTTTGATTATGTTTTAGTTCGTCGAGGTTGCAAATGCATTATGATGATGATAATGTTTTATTATGCTTTGGACACTTATTTGAGCATGCAGACTTTGATAGAATTATGCATGGACCGATTCTCGTTACTTAGGCATGTTGTCACTTAGGAGTGCTCTTCTTTGGATGTTTGCTTTAGAACTTGCTTATACGTCTTTTTTGAAACCCTAGGTGCTGAGGTTTTTTGCATAACACTTGATTGAGACGGGAATTTGTCACATTATTCAAAAACAAAAATAAATAACACTAAGTAAAAGCATGCAAAGAACACGACGTAGTGTTTAGTGCTTACATAAGAGATCTTCTAACGTGTGCCTGATGAGCATGCAAATAACACGACGTAGTGTTTAGTGCTCAAAGATATGATGGTTGCGTAAAAAAAAGTCTTAAAAGTGTTGGCCCGGATCGAAAAACGTACGAGACCCCAAAAAAAAAAAAAGAAAAAGAGTAGATTTTGTGATTTATGAACGTCTCTTGATTTGTTTCGCACCTTGCCATGTGGTTAGTTTTGGATGTGTATGCATGTTTTTAGAGTGCCATTTAGGGATAGAGCATGAATTCATGAAGGCGTGTTTGGTATTCGAGTCGAGGAACTTATGTCCTTTTGTCATTGAACGATGCATGCTATGACGGAAATATGTCTTTAGTCTAATTTAGCATAATTTTCATGCATATATCATTTGGATTGAGACAACCATTGAATACTTTTAAGATCTATTGTGAATGTGCTTGTGTGGGATCCGGAACAATAAAAGAAGGGGGTGTTTGCAACATGTTTTGCTTTGTTTTTTTGGGTAGTTTCTTGTAGGGTCGTAGTCTTCGTTTGTCTTTGTTGGAAACAGGTTATTGAGAGAGTTTTGGACGTGTGGTTGGTGAGTTCGAGTTACCCCATGCTCGCCTAGGCCTTCAAGCTTACTCGAGGACGAGCAAGGTCTAAGTGTGAGGGAATTTGATAGGCGCAATCCCGATGGCGCCAAGAGTGATTTTTAGGTGACTTTAGAGACATTTTGGAAGGACTAAGTCGTTGAATAAAGCATATGAGGCATCGGGATAAAAGCCGATGAAGTGAAGACGAATTCGCTTAAGAATGAAGTGCTGAGGACTTAATATGCGTTCAAATGGATCGTTATACCTACTCCGATATCTGATTGATGTGATTCAAATTCGAGGAGTTAGATCTTGAAGTGTAATACGTTCCCTCCAAATTGGAGCGCAATCGGAGTTGTGAGTCAAAAGTTATGGCTATTTTACTGAGCTATCACAGGGGACAACATAGACCAAACCGTGGGCGCGGTTCTGAGACCGCGGTCGCGGCTCCGGAGTAATTCTTTGACCGGAAAGTATTTGTAACCACCTCATCTTAAAGGCTTTGAAGGAGTTTTGATGTTACCATTTTGAGAGGGGAATTTATATAGATTTTCTAGGGTTTTGACCATAGATTTTTTATATATTCTCTTATACTCTCTTTAGGATTATCTCATCTCATAACCTAATTTGTAATTCAAGAAAAAGCTCTCTTTTTGTAAATTGTTTTCTTAAAGAATCTATGGATAACTAAATCAATTTGTGTTCATCTTGAAGTTCTAGCTCTTAATTTTGGCATTGAGGTAAGGTTCTTTCTTCTCTTGTTCTAATTTGTCTTTGGAATTGTTTCTTTGATCTCTTGTGCTTAAATTTGTAATTGATTTATATTGATTTTTCTAGAGTCATGAACTAGATCTATTGATATTCTTCGTATTGCTAGGTTTAGACAATTCTATTTGAAGAATCTAAACCTTTTGTAGCAAACTCTTTCTTCATGAACTATTTGTGATTGACTTTAGGTAGAGATCTTAGATTCATGTCAAGTACCGACTATTTGTCAATGGTATTGCATGAACCTACATATCTTTGAACTTTGTGCAATCGTGCTATTAAATCTAGGTATTTCCGTGGTTTTAGCATGATTAGGGTTTCTAGGATTATTTGGACTAGTTGCTAGCTATGAACAAAGAGTAGGACGATCCATTTAGATTTGATTAGAACATTTGTTGTTAAGAACCTAGGATCCACCGACCATTTCAAGTTGCTAGAATGGATAGGTGAACCATTTCATTCTTATTACTCTCTCCATAATTGTGTGTTTGTTTCGTGCTTTCTTACCAAGCAATTGTGAACCCCCCCTATTGGAAAATCATATAAAAACATACTTAGAGAATCCTTGCTCCCTTGGGTACGACCTCGACTTACCCACTATACTAGTGGTAGTCTAGTTGAGTAATACTTTGATAGGGGCACAACGGCTTTAGCCCTTCATCAAATTTGGTGCCGTTGCCGGGGAGCAACATTTTCTTTGTTTAGTTTTTGTGTGATTAACCTTCGTGTGGACCTATCTTATGGTCCACACCCGTGCTACTAACTCACCTCTTGTTTGATTGAGAGTTAGAAGTCGAGCCAACGACTTTAAACAAAGGCGCTGCTCGGGAGGCAACCCGATGTGTGAGGTACAATTACTTTTTCCTTTTCCCTATTATTGTGAGTTCTCTTTTTCTGCATTGAGGACAATGTTCATTTCAAGTGTGGGGGAGAGAATTGGTATTCGTGCTGCATGCATAGAGTTTGTTTGTGTTTTAGCTTTTTTTTGGTGTGTTTTATTTTTGGTTTTGTGTGTCCGTTGTTGCATCCCGTAATTGAGTTGTTGATTGGTTCTCGTACTAGTACTTATGCTTTGGATCTTTTAATTATGTTTTGGTTCTTCGAGGTTGCAAATGCATTATGATGATGATAGTGTTTTATTATGCTTTGGACACATATTTGAGCATGCGGACTTTGATAGAATTATGCATGGACCGATTCTCGTTACTTAGGCATGTTGTCACTTAGGATTGCCCTTCATTGGATGTTTGCTTTAGAACTTGCTTATACGTCTTTTTTCGAAACCCTAGGTGCTGAGGTTTTTTGCATAACACTTGATTGAGACGGGAATTTGTCACATTATTCAAAAACAAAAATAAATAACACCAACTAAAAGCTTGCAAAGAACACGACGTATTGTTTAGTGCTTACATAAGAGATCTTCTAACATATTCCTGATGAGCATGCAAAGAGCACGACGTAGTGTTTAGTGCTCAAAGATATGATGGCTGCGTAAAAAAAGTCTTAAAAGTGTTGGCCCGGTTCAAAAAATGTACATGCCCCCAAAAAGAAAAAAAGAAAAAGAGTAGATTTTGTGATTTATGAACGTCTCTTGATTTGTTTCGCACCTTGCCCTGCGGTTAGTTTTGGATGTGTAAGCATGTTTTTAGAGTGCCATTTAGGGATAAAGCATGAATTCTTGAGGGCGTGTTTGGTATTCGAGTCGTGGAACTTATGTCTTTTTGTCATTGAACGATGCATGCTATGACGGAAAGATGTCTTTAGTCTAATTTAGCATAATTTTCATGAATATATCATTTGGATTGAGACAACCATTGCATACTTTTAAGATCTATTGTGAATGTGCTTGCGTGGGATCCAGAACAATAAAAGAAGGGGGTGTTTGCAACATGTTTTGCTTTGTTTTATTGGGTAGTTTCTTGTAGGGTCGTAGTCTTAGTTTGTCTTTGTTGGAAACAGGTTCTTGAGAGAGTTTTGGACGTGTGGTTGGTGAGTTCAAGTTACCCCATGCTCGCCTAGGCCTTCAAGCTTACTCGAGGACGAGCAAGGTCTAAGTGCGGGGGAATTGATAGGTGCAATCCCGATGGCGCCAAGAGTGATTTTAGGTGACTTTGAGACATTTTGGAAGGACTAAGTCGTTGAATTAAGCATATGAGGCATCGGGACAAAAGCCGATGAAGTGAAGACGAATTCACTTAAGAATGAAGTGCTGAGGACTTAATCTGAGTTCAAATGGAACGTTCTACCTACTCCGATGTCCGATTGATGTGATTCCAATTTGAGAAGTTAGATCTTGAAGTGTAATACGTTCCCTCCAAATTGGAGCGCAATCAGAGTTGTGAGTCAAAAGTTATGGCTATTTTACTGATCTGTCACAGGGGACAACAGAGACCAAACCGCGGGCGCGGTTCTGAGACCGCGGTCGCGGCTCCGGAGTAATTCTTTGACCGTAAAGTCTTTGTAACCACCTCATCTTAAAGGCTTTGAAGGAGTTTTGATGTTACCATTTTGAGAGGGGAATTTATATAGATTTTCTAGGGTTTTGACCATACATTTTCTATATATTATCTCATGCTCTCTTTAGGATTATCTCATCTCATAACCTAATTTGTAATTCAAGAAAAAGCTCTCTTTTTGTAATTTGTTTTCTCAAAGAATCTATGGAGAACTAAGTCAATTTGTGTTCATCTTGAAGTTCTAGCTCTTGATTTTGGCATTGAGGTAAGGTTCCTTTTTCTCTTGTTCTAATTTGTCTTTGGAATTGTTTCTTTGATCTCTTGTGCTTAAATTTGTGATTGATTTATATTGATTCTTCTAGAGTCATGAACTAGATCTATTGATATTCTTCGTATTGCTAGGTTTATATAATTCTATTTGAAGAATCTAAACCTTTTGTAGCAAACTCTTTCTTCATGAACTATTTGTGATCGACTTTAGGGTAGAGAATGAGTGTCTGGAATTGTTTCTTTGATCTCTCAACATGATCCCTAAGAAAGTTATACCTACTATTGATATTCAAGGTTCTAGAATGATGCACATGATTCTTAGAAATGATAGTTGAACTATTATTATCACAAATAATCTCAATATATCCAAAAGCCATACCAGAATCTCCGAGCTGTTGCTTAAGCCATAGGAGTTGAGAACAACAAGTTGTGGCGGCTACATATTTAGCTTCAGTTGTAGACAGGGCAACACTGTTCTGTTTCTTTGATCCCAAGAGACCAAGCATGGTGCAAGAAATTGTTCCATCCTAGAGGCGCTCTTCCTATCCACAAGGAATCCTGCATAGTCCGTATCTGTGTAGCTAAGTAGACACATGCAATAATCCTTAGGATAAAATAGGGAGAGAGACGTTGTTCTCTTGAGGTACCTAAAGATTCTCTTCATCATGGCAAGGTGTGATTCTCTTGGATCTAATTAGAATCGTGCACAAAAGAATACATAGAACACAATATCTAGTCTGCTTGTAGTGAGATACATGAGAGACACTATCATGCCACGATAGAGTTTCTCTTCAACCTTGTTCCCTTCATGGTCAGGACCAAGGTGAGTTGCTGGAGAGATGAGAGTGTTGACTGGCTTACAGTTTTCCAACTTGTACTTCTTGAGAATCTTCTTCAAATACTTTTGTTGGTGAATGAGTGTTTCTTCCTGCTTCTGAGAAATTTGAGGCCCAAGAAGAAAAAAAGTTATGCAATCATACTCATATGAAATTTACCATTCATAAGCTTCTTAAAGATTTCAACAAGTTCTAGATTTGTGGATCCAAAGTTGATATCATCCACATACACTTGTATCACTAGAACACTATCATTCTGCTTGTAAAGAAACAATGTCTTGTTAGTCATACCTCTCTTGTATCCGTTATGTAGAAGAAAATCAACAAGACATTCATACCATGCTCTAGGAGCTTGCATGAGTCGATAAAGCGCCTTGTCTAGTTTGTAGATGTGATCTGGATTTGAGGGATATTTAAATCTTGGAGGTTGCTCGACATAGACTTCTTCATTGATTTTTCCGTCTAGGAACGTTGTTTTTACATCCATTTGGTAGAGACTGAAACCTTGAATGAAAGGAGCAGAGAGATTGTGCTCAATTCCGCGTTCTCCACAGAATGAAAGAAACTCTTTGTTGACAAATTTAGTGCCATGATCTGGACGAGTAATCTTGATAGGAAGATCTTTGGCCTTCTCAAGCAAGAGAAAAATCTCTTTGAATTGACATAACACTCCATTCTTGTATTTTATGAAGATAGTCCATGTGAAACGAGAGAAGTCATCGACCCGTACAAGGATTTACTTACTTTTACCAATGCTTTGGACATTAGGGCCAAGTAAATCCATGTGAATTAGCTCAAGAGGTTGGGACGTTGGCACTTGATTCTTGGATTTGAACAATGTTCTGACCT
Source organism: Phyllobates terribilis (assembly GCF_046119375.1). NCBI lineage: Eukaryota > Metazoa > Chordata > Amphibia > Anura > Dendrobatidae > Phyllobates > Phyllobates terribilis. Next base: position 28,925 of record NW_027367794.1, read on the forward strand.
GCTTCCCTCTTATACAATGAGAACAAAGTTTTGATCTCTCTCTATTGATCCGGAGAAGATGATAGGCGATATCTTGCATAGCACATCCAATGGTTATTAGCATCATATGTAGGTGATTTGGCAATGTAATGAGGCATATTCCTGTAATCTGGACTTTATAGTGCAGAAGCATTATTCATTAGGATTACAAACATAAGAAGGAAGACGAAGAGAAGATTGCTGCGGAGAAGAAGGCACGACCGTGCCAAAGCTATAGAACTCAAGGCATGCCCGTGCCAAGATGGGAGCGACTGTGCCAGACCAGGGCACGACCGTGCCAGACTAGGCGCTACCTCGCCATACCAAGGCACGACCGCGTAACTGTGTGCGTGGACATGGAACGAGACGAGCCTTGGCGCGACCGCATGATGCTTAGGCACGACCGCACCCTTGTTGGGCCAGACACGAGATTTGTTCCTGGCCTTTTTTGCTTGCAGAAGGAGTTTCGGGCTTGGCTTTTCATTTTCTATTTTCCAGACTAGGTTAAGAATAAATAGGATTTTAGGTTTAGACTTTAGCCTGCTCTCCAACACATTACACTTTTCTATTTTACGTACTAGATAATTATGTCACACTAGTTTTCTTTTGCTTTGTAACTGAAGCCTTCAGATTGATTTGGTTGTAAGACTTCTACCTTTGTTCTATTTCATAAGTTGGTTGTTTCATCTCTCTTACGCTCAAACATTACTGAATCTGATTTGTCTACCTGGACTGATCATCTAGGTAAATTGGATCTATTCATATTGCTAGGGTTTGATTATTTCTAGTTGAAAGGTCTTATCTTTGTGTAGCAAACCAATTGCATGATCTAGTTTAGATTGCTATTGTAGAGAGAGTTGATTGTGTGTTAAATATCGACTGAAGTCAATGGTACTTCATGCACCTATCTATTTCTGAGTTCATTGCTGCTTGGTAATTAAATATTGATAGTTTCAGGGTTGCAGCTTAGTACGAGTTATTAGGACTAGTTGTACTAATAACTATATCAGAACAGGGACTAGGACTACCATATGAGTTGTTGAACTTAGGATTTATTGTTGTCAATGGTCAACCTATCTATCTGTTGTGCGGTGTTTATTGAACGAAGTGCTTTCTCATCATATTACATTTACAATCAAGTTTAGTTCGTTCAATTGCATTACAAACCCCCTTTGGTTACTTAGCAATTAATCACATTAATGATACAAGAATGGATAATCTGACTCCCTGTGGGATTCAACCCTTGCTTGCCTCTACACTATTTGGAGTTGCTAGTTAGGATTTACTTTGATTGGACACAACAACCATTTAGCGCCCGTCAAATTTGGCGCCGTTGAAGGGGAGTCAAAGTTTCTTTTATTCTATTTTTAGCTTGATTAAATTTGGTGTTGACTAGTATATGGTCAACACCCGGGTTATTTATCAGTTTCTTGTTGGGATTAATCTAGAAATCAAGCGGACTATCCATAGAAGTCATATAGAGAAGAGAGTTGAGATTGATACAATGGACAACGATCAAATTTGAGAGCAAACTCCTCAACAAATGGATCTTGCTGATACCCAAAGGCAATTGGCTCAACTCAGACAAGTTGTATAGGTGAAAAGAGAACTGTATGAAGTGCATCAAGATGCACTTATGCAGAGGAACAATGGTGACAACCAAACATTGAGGGAATATACTACTCCTAATCTGACACAACTACCACAAGCAGTGATTGTACCACCTCTTGCTTGTGGTGTGACATTCGAGCTGAAGTCTGGGATATCAATTTGCTCCTCACATTCCATGGTTTTCCTGGAGAGGATCCGATCATGCATCTCAACCAATTCCATGATATTTGTATGACAACCAAACTAGAAAATGTTATTGAAGAACATATCAAGATGAGAGCATTCGGGTTTACGCCAAAAGATACTGCCAAGTTTTGGTACTACCATCTACCTACTAGGTCCATAGACAGCTGGGAGAGATTATACATGGAGTTTCTAAATAGGTACTTCCCAGTGAAGAAAGCAAATGCTCTGAAGAAAGATATTGCGCAAGTGTAGCATCGAGATGAGGAATCTCTATATGATTACCTGGAGCGTTTCAAGGGATTGTGTGTGTTAGTTGAGCTTTGATAGTCATGTGAAAGCTCAATGTATTTCTCTTTGTTTTGATGATAACAAACTTATCTATTTAATCTCTTAGTGTTTCTAATCTTCCCAGGTTATTATAAGATCTTCTGGGATGCGCTTTAGTTACCAAGATATGCGCTTCGACTGTTCTCAGCCGCGCTTTACACCAAGCGAAAAAACCGAGTTTCCCAAGCGGTGTTGAAATAATTCCATTCAAGTCAAGAAGTGAGAGTGATCGAGGTTCGAAGGCGTAGAAGGCGCGCTTGAATGAAGCTAAGTAATTGTTGATCACGAGAGTCCACTGTAGCAAAGGTTGCACACCGTCGCAGAAGAATACTTCCCAAACGCATGGAAAGGTTGGTGAGCAGGAGAATTCAAATTGTGTGCACAAGAGGTGTGAGAAGAATTTGAAGTTCTTTGTGACACAATTCCAAGGATTGCCAGCATGGAGGGAGTTAGTTAGAGAGAGTGCACGGATTGCTGACATGGCGTGGATCAACAAGTTGAAGAACAAAACCGAATTGGTCCAGCCGTTGATCATCTCTAGCAATTTGATCAAATCACACGGATTGATGAGGTGGCAGCTAGCTAAGTTCAAGTTTGTTACACGAAATTAAGTGTGGTTGTATCTTAACTTTTGTGTATAAATAGTGGACTTTAGCTATCATTCTTAAGGGTTACAAAGTGAGGAAAATCAGAGAGAAGCTAAGGAGAGCTTAGAGTTAACTCATTTGTAATCGAGAGTGAAGTGCCATTTGTTCTTAGAGCTGAATTGTAGTGTTGTTAGAAGAGAGTTTAAGAGAGTGACCTTCGAGTTGAAGCTAGAGTTGTAACCTCTCTATCAATACAGTAGTGGTGAGTTTTATCCTGAGTCAATTAGTGACTTAGGGTTCTCACCGTTTGATAACTCTTGTGTGCAAATCGTAGTGCGCTTTAATCACTTAAAGCACGCTTTATTGTTTTCTAGACCTCTTCCGCGTTCAAGGACATTAGTAAATCGATTACTAAGTGTTCTACATAGGTCAAGCACATCTCTAAGTATAAAAGCGCAATTATATACTATGAGCTATGTATCTATCACTTAATGAACTATAGAGACATTGAACAATAACTGCTTAAAACACGAACCTACAATTGGTATCAGAGCTTCTGGTTAGCCTATTTGCACTAATCCTTCTTGCAAATCATAAGGATTTTTGAAGAGTAAGAACAATGACAAATTTCAACCTTGGCATTTCCCTCGCAAAGCCCCACGTACTCGTTCAAGGAGAACTAGAATGGTGGCTTACGATGACCAAGAACTATATCCAGCAAACGGACTATCAATGCTGGAAGATCATCGAGAAAGGCGATGAAAAGATCACAGAGACAAACAATTCAAAGTGGGAAGCAAAGGAGTATCAACTTATGGAGAAAAATGCAAAAGCAAAACAGCTGATACTCAATGTTCTTTCCAGGAAGGATATTGATAAGGTAATGTCTCTACCCTCGGCTAAGGACATGTGGACTGCAATAATCAACATGCATTCAGGTAGAGAGGACATGAAAGACAGCCGTTTGTTTAAACTTAATAGAGAATTTTGTGCTATTAAGATGGGTGAAAACGAACTTGTCTCCGACTACCACTCTCGTTGTCAAATTTTATATGATAAAATGTTGTCAGCTGGAATGGAAAAGAAAGCATGGGAGTACTCAATGGTATTCATCCATGGGGTGAATTCCAAGTATGCTACTCTCAAGCAAATCCTTCTCCAATCCAAAGCGACATGAGAGCTCCCTATCTCTATTCTTGCAGGGAAATTTAAGGTGCATGAGATCAAGGATAACGAAGACAAACACTCGGAAAGGGAAACCAAGGGCATGGCACTCAAACTCTCTCGATTTCTCCAGAAGTTGGAAAATGAGGATGAGGGAGACGATCTTGATGATGATCGTGATGTTTCCATGATGACAAAGATTGTAAAGAAGTTCTTTAGAAGGCAAGGTGGCTTCAAGCGCAATCCAGCAACCAAGCAGCACGATGTCCGGGACTTCACGTGCTTCAATTGCAATGAGAAGGGACATCTATCCAAGGCGTGTCCTCATGCCAAGGTGAATCCAGGCTCGAGCTCCAACAAGCAGCCCCCAAAACAAAGCGTTTGTCACGCTTTGGGGTGAATCAGATGATGAATCTGAAGATGGAGCGCAAGCGGATGTATGCTTGATGGATGGTGCTGGATCCGACTCAGACTCTGGTTATGAGATAGAGGTAGCCGATCTAAACCTTGACATATTGCATAAGCGCAATCTTGTTTGTCTTTTAAGAGAACTGATGGTTGAACACAAGTCTCTAGCTACTCAAGCTAGAGAACAGCTGGTTGAGCTTAATTGTAAAAAAGAAGATATAGTTGAGCTTTCCAAGCGTTTGCATGACAAGCCCACTCTCCTGACTAAATCTTGTGAGCGTTGTCATGGAAACGGGTTGGAAAGGCACTCTGACTCAACTAAGGATGTAAAGCTTGATCAGATTATTTCCAAGCTTGACGGTCCGACTAAACTAGTGGAAGCAAGGTCTGTTCCCCAAACAACCTTTGTGAAAGCTAGACCTCGACTGGGCTATGACCCCCAAGAGTCTTCTTCTAACACCAACTTTCCTCAAACAAGTGACTATTCTGAAAATATAAGTCACTTGAGAAAGACTTGACTGCTTACAAAAGTGAGAACTCTCACTTGAAGAGCAGGATCAAAGTTTTTGAGGAACAACCATCTGAAAACCAAAGAATGGTTTCATGGGGAAATAGCGCACCACTTATATGTGAAACAAGCGCGAACCCCTACTCAGCCTATGAAATTGGAGAAAAAGAACCATTTCAACCAAGGAAAGGGAAGTATGGTTACGTGAGAGGTAACCATTACTGCACTTTTTGTGGTAAGAATGGACATGATAGGCGTGAGTGTAAGGAACTGAAAGTCCTAAAAAACAAGCCCTATAAGCCAATGGCTAAACCTAAGGGCAAGCGTAGACATTATCAACATTCACCTGTTGAGGACGGTTGCGCTTCGGCACGAGGAGGTGCGCTTCATGAAGCGAGACCTCATATGGTGCTTGATTTAAATGATCCTAGTTATTATGAACCAGTCCAAAAGACTAGTTCAGCAATAGCTATGTCTAATGTTCCCTTGAAGCGCAAGCTTCGTTGGGAGATCAAAGATTGATTTCTTCTTTTCCAGGTTGGAATGCAGAGTAGGTGGTACATCGATAGCGGTTGTTCGTGTCACATGACGGGCGATCCAAAGTTACTACTCTCATTTCAAGCTAAGGAGGGAGGCAGCGTCTCCTTCAGTGACAAGAAACAGGGAAGAATGAAAGCTCAAGGCAGTGCACATCTAAACAAGCTTATTCAAATCAAAGATGTGAATTCAGTAGAGAACCTTAGGTTCAATCTACTCAGTGTTGCTCAGTTATGAGACCAAGGAGGAACCAAAGTTTGGTTCAGCACAAGTGAATGTTCAGTGGTCAGCCCTGATCAAGAAGTTCTTCTTAAGGGCAAGCGCGTTGATAATACATACTTATTTGACCACTCCTACACTCCTAAGCGCAACCTGTGCCTCGCTACACTCGATGAGACGACCAGTCTTTGGCACAAGAGAATGGGACATGCTAGTCTACATTTACTCAACAAGTTGTAGTCCAAGGACCTGGTTCGTGGTCTTCCTCGCATCAAAGTGGAATCCATGACTTCATGCTCAGATTGCTCCAAGGCCAAAGCGACTAGAAGCTCCTTTCCTTCGATGAAGGTAGTGCAGACAAAGGCTTCTCTTGAGCTTCTCCACATGGACTTGTGTGGACCATTACGTACTCAGAGTAAGGGAGGTAATCGCTTCATTTTTGTTATAGTAGATGACTATTCTCGCTACACCTGGACTCTCTTCTTAAAGCACAAGAGCGAAACCTTTGAAAAGTTTCATATTCATGCGCTTTTACTAGAAAGGAGTTTGGGGCTCCCCATTTGTGCAATTCGTTCTGATAATGGAACCGAATTCAAGAATGGAGAGTTCTTATCATTTTGTGATGAAAGGGATATAGATCATAATTTTTCTACACCTAGAACCCCTGAGCAAAATGGAGTTGTTGAGCGCAAGAATAGGACTCTACAAGAGATGGAACGTACAATGCTACTCTCTAGTGGTGTCACTTCATACTATTGGGCACAAGCTGTGAGCACAACATGTAATATTACTAACCGAGCCTTGTTAAGGCCAATCCTAGAGAAAACCCCATATGAATTGCTCAAATGACGTGCACCTAATATCTCTCACTTACGAGTGTTTGGTTGCAAGTGTTACGTTAATAACAATGGGAAGGATCTCTTAGGAAAATTTGATGCCAGGAACAACGATGCTATCATTCTAGGTTACGCTTCTTCTAACAAGGGGTATAGAATGCTCAATCTGAGGACTCAGAGGGAAGAAGATAGCATTCATGTGAATTTTGATGAAGGACATCTTGAAAGCACATCTGAAATGAATGATGATCCATTTGTTAGTCCTGATCTACCTCCAGCTTCTCCTCACATTCCTCAAGCGCATCCTTCTACGTATTCTCCAGGCATAGAAAGTGACGATGAAGATTGTGGTGGTTGCGCTTCTCAGCCTTCGACTTCAGAACCTAGCAATCCAAGCGATTAAGCTACTCCAGAGGACAACACTCAGAATATAGATCAAGGAAGTGGACCATTCAACAATGATCATGCAACACCTTCATCATCACGCTCAGGTCAGGTAACACCCTCAGTTACTTCAGCTGGACCTTCTAGCTCTCAAGAGGGATCTATTAGTGATCAAGCGCGACCTAGCAGTCCGCAAGCGGGACCAAGTGACCAATCTGGTGGACGTAGAGACTTGTCCAAGACTACCACGATGACTCTATCAGATAAAACTGAGGTCACTGTGCCGAATCATCAACAAATGAGTGCCCATCCAGTTTCGGAAATCATATCTCAATTTGAGAAAGGTACCCAAACTCGTTCTAATGTTCTTAACTTGCTTGCTTGTAGTGCTTTTGTCTCTTTACAGGAACCAAAGAACATACAAGTCGCGCTTCAGGATCCATACTGGATTATTTCTATGCAAGAAGAACTAGAAGAGTTCAAGCGCAACCAGGTATGGCGTCTAGTACCCCGTCCAGGTGATAGAACCATTATTGGTACGCGTTGGGTCTTCAGGAACAAACTGGATGATAGTGGAGCAGTGGTTCGTAACAAAGCTCGACTTGTTGCACAAGGATACAATCAACAAGAAGGCATTGATTATGATGAAACATACGTAACAATTGCTCGGCTAGAGGCTATTCGCTTGTTGATCGTGCCGCACACAAAGGATTCAAGCTGTATCAAATGGACGTGAAGACTGCTTTCCTCAATGGTGATTTGAATGAGGAAGTGTATGTCAAGAAACCACCAGTTTTTGAAGATCCAGCTTATCCTGATCATGTATACTTCCTCGAAAAAGCTCTTTATGGTCTTAAGAAAGCCCCTCGCGCTTGGTATGATTGTCTATTGAAGTATCTACTTGCTAATGGCTACAAGAGAGGTTTAGTGGACAAGACCCTTATCATCAGGGAAGCAAAGGGCGATATCCTTATTGTCCAAATTTATGTTGATAATATTATTTTTGGTTCAACTAACTTGCAGCTTGTAGAGGATTTCAAGAATACCATGAGCCTCAAGTTTAGCATGAGCATGATTGGTGAGCTCAAGTACTTCCTCGGACTTTAGGTGAACCAGTTGGAAAATGGCATTGAAATACATCAACAAAAATACATCAAAGAGCTACTTAAGAAATATCAAATGGAGGATAGCAAACCATGTCCTAGACCTCTCTCAACCACAACAAAGTTTGATAAAGATCTTATGGCTGAGAAGGTAGACCAAACTATGTACAAAGGTATAGTTGGCTCTCTTATGTATTTGACTGCTTCTAGACCTGATATTGTCTTTGTTGTTAGTGTTTGTGCTCGATCTCAGTCAGACCCACGCGCTTCTCATCTAACTCATGTAAAGCGCATACTTAGATATCTTAAGGGGTCTGGTGATCTTTGCCTTTGGTACTCCAAAGAGGGCGGTCTTTCTCTTGTTGGCTACACCGATGCAGATTATGCAGGTTATCTAGCAGACCGTAAGAGCACTAGTGGGATGGCACAATTCCTTGGACCATGTCTTGTATTGTGGGGATCCAAGAAGCAAAACTGCATTGCGCTTTCAACAACAGAAGCAGAGTACATAGCAAAGGCTTCATGTAGCGCTCAAGTACTGTGGATAAAGAAACATCTCGTTGATTATGGTATTCATCTCGGTACAATAACTATCTACTGTGATAATACCAGCGCAATATGTGTCTCCAAGAATCCAGTACATCACACCCGAACTAAGAACATCGATGTACATCACCACTTTCTACGTGATCATGTGGAGCGCAAGAACATCGATCTTAGTCATGTATCTTCAGAAGGGAAATAGTGGATGTTTTTACTAAAGCGCTTAACCGAAAGATCTTCTTAAACCTTTGGGTTCAGCTTGGCCTTATGCGACTCCATTAGCTTTGAGGAAATGGCTCTATAAGTATTTCCCTTATTGACTAAAATTAGTGAGTTTAGTATCAAGGTACGAACTATGGTAGCTTGTGTTTGATAGCTTTGATTCATTCATGCTTTATGGTTGTTCATTAAAATGAATTAGTACTGAAGTTATCTTCCTTGCTTATCTCAATTTGATATTGATGGAGGACTATCTAAGAAGCCTAAGGAAGGACCCCATGATGAGCCAAGCCCCGGACCCATGACAAGATCAAGGGAAAAGAAGCTTAGAAGTGACCCTACAACCCTCATTGGCAAGGTAACTTCTAGCTTAGCTATGGATGAGCACATGCCATTGTGGAGCCCCAAACTAGTCCTATGCCTTAGAGGAGGCATCCCCCAGCACATTTGATGTTGTGGAAGTGACCTACAAAGGTCATCTATCTAGCTAGATTTCCTTTCCAAAATCAGTGTTTGTGAAGATTGTTGTTTTGAACATTACCCGGGTACTTGTGTTTTGTGGGCCCTTAGCTCCTAGATCACACCTGATCTAAAGAGTATGTCTAAGGGTAAAATGGAATTATTTTCCCCTAGTTTCAGATAGTAGAAGGCCGGACCATGGTTCGAGTATTTAAGTTAGAAAATTTCAGTTGTAAAGACAGTTTTTGCCAAAGTTAAAGTGAATGGAAGTTATCAACCGGTTGGTTGTTTTCATGGTGAGATGCTATGAATTGTGAAGCTGGGCCTTCATGTGTGTGTTGTAGGCTACAAGATCAAGCTAATGTCAGCCTGATATGGGAGCATTAACTTTGTCTTTGGTCGTCTATAGGTGCTATTGATCCGAGGATCATGTGTGTCTAGTTAAAGCTCTAGATTTCCTATTGACCGGCCTATTGTGTTTTGGTGAGATTCCAAGGTGCCTTAGGTAGATTTGGAGGTAAGTTATCTTGAGCTTAAACCTATCTAAGTCTTCATTGAGTCTAGGTTAGTTTCCCTTTGATGTTCATTGTTGATTCTAGAGTAGATTTGCTTGTTTGTGCATTTGTTGTTTGAATTCTTTTTTGTGTGTCTTCTAACCATTTGAGTGATTTTTTGTGCTTAGTGAGCCTAGATCGACATTGCAGGGTGACCCTGTATCAAAGTGGTATCAGAGCTAGAGTGTTTCACTTGATCAAAGCCGTCCTCAAATCCAAAAACTCTTGATGACTCCATTGTTGTCAAGAACAAATACATTTACCTTTCCGGTTTGAGTTTCCGATTTGAAACGTTAAACTAACTAGTTTGCTTTGAAATTTGCAGGGAGATAGCTAAGGATGAGATATTTAAAGTTTATTAATGAAGTTTTGAGCCAAACGCCAAGGAATTGTCAAGAATTCCCCAAACCAATACCCTTCCCGGCAACCACCTGCGGTGGAGACACTTCTCAAAAGCCTTGAGCCACCCTTAGGCCAAACACATGCCTACCACCCCTAACTGCTACCTGGCACTCACAAGGACGTGGGGGAGATAATTCAAAAGGAAATTCATTAAAATAATTAAAGGCGTCTGAGATAAGGCCTCATTAAAACGCTTGAAAAGTGGTCCCTACAATCTAGGGCTTTTTGAACGGATGAGAAGATAACTACCACACACCCTCTCTCCTACATTTCAGGCAACATTTGAACCTCCAGATCACACATTAAGTCGGTATCTTTCAAGTTAATTAATTTCTTTTATTAGTCTTAATTTCTCATTAAAAGAAAAAGCCAAAAAAGGGCATTGAAGGAACCGGGTTCAGTTGTGAAAAGAAGGTGAACCCAAGTGTTTTAAATGTTGAGTCCGAGTTTGTAAGCTATTCGAATTCAAGTCCAGGTCTGTAAATCATTATCCAACCACGGAGGAAGAGGATTTCCATGTTACTCTTAGCCTAACCCAAAGGCCAAGCCACATCTAGACCTAGCCGGCAAACGTTTGCTAAAAGGCTACTCTCTTGCATCCCTACCCTCATTGTTGACATTGAATTGGACAAGGTGGACACTTCTGGAGGCACACTATAAGGATAAAGTCTAAGGTATTCCCCTACAACTTGTCCTTGCCTTCTAATTAGCTTAAAGTGTCCAAATTAACTTACCCGGATACAAGTGTTTTGCTTGGATTTGGCGAGGTTTTAATTAGTAGAGCCCCGTGACCAAATCTTGTGAGAATTTGCAAACTTTTAGTTTAAGAGGTCTAGTTTAAAATTCCAGAAGCTAGGTAGAAATGCACGAGTCAATCTCATTTTGGCCTAAGCCCTAGTTAGTCACCCGAATAACCCTAGTTCTCCTACCGATAAAGCCTTAGTTGTCAACTTGGCTAGTGTTTTAACCATAGAGCCCCTGAGCCAAATCCTTTGATTTTTGGTGTACTTAACGTTTGGTTTCTATACTTTATAAGTTCTGAATTGCAGACAAAAGGCACGAGTCGATTCCAAGAACACATAAGGAGAAGTTGTCTACCCGACTACATTGAACTTTAGGCTGATTTGACTTGTTTTTGTTTAGTGTGTTAACATGAACAATACAGGTGATGGAGACTCTGTAAATGGCTCACAAAGAGGATCAAGGAGCCCTGTAAGACCAATGAGAGAGGCACCCACACATCAGAGCCACACTCATGAACCAGAAATGATGATCCTCTTGAGGAACTTGACTGAGCAAGTCACTACACTTGCTGGAAGGATCAATACCATAGAGTCTAGGGTGGTTACACCAGCTCCACCACCACTAAGGATACCTACACACTTTGAAGTAGGAGAAGGGATCAAGGAGACCCCTTCCACCTCAAGAAGATGTCTTTTCCAACCAAAGGCAACAAGACCTTGAGTACCAAAGGAGGTACCACATACCCACGCCTCCACCAAGAGCTAGAGTTACACAAGAGCCACCCTTGCCTCCTATAAGGACACCAAGAGAGGTACATCCTGGTTACGGCCTCACTTAAGTCCAGATGAATTTGCTCATGAATTTCAGGAGGATACCAATGATGATTACACCATGTGGGGAAGGAGGCCTAGGAACATGCAAAGGCCAAGAGATGAGGATGGTCTAGGAAGGGTCAAGGTTACCATTCCTTCCTTTGAGGGACAATGTGATCCAGATGTGTACATGGAGTGGGAGGAGAAGATTGAACAAGTGTGGATGTGCCACAAATTTCCAGAAGCAAGGAAGACCCAACTTGCAGTCCTAGAGTTTCAAGGCTATGCCATGAAGTGGTGGAGCCATTTGGTCAAGGAGAGGAGACTACATCATGATCCACCAGTTGAGACATGGAATGAGATGAGGGCATATAAGAGGGAGGTTCATCCCTGCCCATTACTCCAGAGAGCTCAAGAAAAGACTTGAAACCATCAAGCAAGGATCTATGAGTGCGGAAGAAGCCTTTAATGCCATGCAAGTGCTATGATCAAGGCTGATGTCCATGAAGATGAAGAGGATACTATGGCTAGGTACCTCAGAATCCTACACCCTAGCCTAGCCTATGAGGTTGATATGTATCACTACCACAACTCCACTGAGTTACTCCACAAAGCTATGCAAGTGGAGAAGAAGTTCAAAGCTAAGAATGCAAGCAACCTAAGAGGAAGTGGTTCTGGTTTTACTAGCACTTTGGAAGAACCCTAGGAGTGATCCTATGCAGCCTACTCCTAGAGACCATGGTGCACACAAGGAGGCTCCAAACAAGCCTCAAACAAGCTTAGCACCAAGGCCCCATGCCCCTTCTCAAAACAACAAAGGAAGTACTACTCCTTCTAACTCTACTTTGAATCCTAGAACTAGTTCCATTGAATGCTTTAAGTGTAAAGGCAAAGGTCATTATGCTAGAGATTGTCCTAACAAAAGAACTATGATCTTAAATCATCTAGGACAATATGAATCTGAAAGTGAACAAGAAGATGACCCTATTGATAAGCATGATAATGATGATCTAGGAGGTGATAATGAAGATGAATATGAGTTTGAACGAGTGATAGTTTGTTGTGTAAGAAAGTGTTGCATGCTAATACCCAAGAGGTAGAGGATAACCAGAGAGAAAACTTGTTTCATACTAGGTGTATATTGAAGGATAAGGTTTGTGATGTGATAATTGATGGTGGCAGTTGTTGTAATATAGCTAACACTGAGATGGTTAACAAATTGAACCTTAGTACCTCCCATCACCCTAGGCCTTACAAATTGCATTGGATGAGTGAATGTGGTGAACTTAAAGTTTATAGACAATGTAAGGTAGCTATGAAACTAGGAACTTATGAGGACACGGTCCTATGTGATGTCTTACCTATGAATGAATGCCATATCTTGTTAGGTAGACCATGGAAACATGATAACAAAGTGATCCATGATGGGTATACTAATAAGCATACATTTAATTTTCATGGAAAACAAGTTACTTTGGTGCCTATGAATCCTTAACAGATTAGTGAAGCTGAAGAAGAGAGGAGGGAAAAAGAGCAAGAGAGTTCCAAGAACAAGGCATGGTAGAAGGAAGAGACAAGTGAGAAAGTGGAGAAAAGAATCCGGCTGAACAGACTTACTACCCCTGGGAGCAGGCTTACTACACCGGACATGGAGAGCAACCGGGCTCTTTTCTCTCAGCGAAACAACCTTCTTGTAACCAAGGAAGAACTCATGGAGCAATGCTGGCCTTCAGATCTTAGGCTCATGAGCCTTACCAATTCCAACACCTTAGCTCCTGAAGAGGTGTTAGAGGGACTTCCAAGATGTACCTTAGATGTGTTGAAGGAGTATGACAAGATGCTTGATGACCAATATGATGATATGGAGTCCTTATTGCCTATGGAGGATGAAGGCTTGAGGTCAAGCCCTTTTAAAGAAGGGGAGGATGATGGAGGACCATCTAAGAATCCTAAGGAAGGACCCCATGATGAGCCAAGCCCCGGACCCATGACAAGATCAAGGGAAAAGAAGCTTAGAAGTGACCCTACAACCCTCATTGGCAAGGTAACTTCTGGCTTAGCTATGGATGAGCACATGCCATTGTGGAGCCCAAAACCAGTCCTATTCCTTAGAGGAGGCATCCCCCCAGCACATTTGATGTTGTGGAAGTGACCTACAAAGGTCATCTATCTAGCTAGATTTCCTTTCCAAAATCAGTGTTTGTGAAGATTGTTGTTTTGAAAATTACCCGGGTACTTGTGTTTTGTGGGCCCTTAACTCCTTGATCACTCCTGATCTCAAGAGGATGTCTAAGGATAAAATGGACTTCTTTTCCCCTAGTTTCAGATAGTATAAGGCCGGACCAATGGTTCGAGTATTTAAGTTAGAAAATTTCAGTTGTAAAGACAGTTTTTGCCAAAGTTAAAGTGAATGGAAGTTATCAACCAGTTGGTTGTTTTCACGGTGAGATGCTATGAATTGTGAAGCCGGGCCTTCATGTGTGTGTTGTAGGATACAAGATCAAGCTAATGTCAGCCTGATATGGGAGCATTAACTTTGTCTTTGGTCGTCTCTAGGTGCTATTGATCCGAGGATCATGTGTGTCTAGTTAAAGCTCTAGATTTCCTATTGACCGACCTATTGTGTTTTGGTGAGATTCCAAGGTGCCTTAGGCAGATTTGGAGGTAAGTTATATTGAGGTTAAACCTATCTAAGTCTTAATTGAGTCTAGGTTAGTTTCCCTTTGATGTTCATTGTTGATTCTAGAGTAGATTTGCTTGTTTGTGCATTTGTTGTTTGAATTCTGTTTTGTGTGTCTTCTAACCATTTGAGTGATTTGTTGTGCTTAGTGAGCCTAGATCAACATTTCAGGGTGACCCTGTATCATATATGATCATAGTCAATTGCATGCTCTTCTTTGCCAAAATTTGACAATGGTGATCGTCTTCTACCCATATTACATGCCTAAGAAATGATCCATTGCATAGGTGTCCTAAGTCTGACTAGATGTTACGCTTCTCTCGTCCTTAAATCAACTCCACACAAGAGAATTATTCATTTGGTGACATAAAGCTCATTACTCTCATTATATGCACATACGATTACATCATAATTGAGTGATTTAATGCTCTAATGTCCCCAACTTGAAATGTGCATTTCTTGTTCATTAAATTCTTTACATAGTGGTTTGTAAGTTGAACTGGACATCACACATTTACATCTAACAATCTCAGTCAGTTTTGTGCTTCATCAGAATATTTGGCACGTGGTACATTTGGTTGAGCTTCTTTTGTTGGAAGGTTTTTGTATTGAGCTTAAAAGCGCAACGACTAGTTTGGCTACAGTATTTTTGAGGTTGCTTAGATAGGAGGTAACGGCTAGTTGGCAACAACTCTTTTCCATTATGTGAGGTAATGGCTACTGCAATTATAGCCGTTGGAAGCTACAACGCATCAAATCAGGATTTTTATTGGCCCATTGCACCGCCCAACGTACTTGCGTCAGCTTAAATCTGGAACGTTGATTTCGTCAGTTGAGATTGATTGCCAAGCGCTATAAATATGAGGTAAATAGCATCCCCTTCATTTACCCTAATTTTTACTCTTGCCTCTCTCTCTCTCTAACTCCGATCACGCTTCTCTTCCTTAATCCCTCTCACACCACAAAACTCCATGGAAAACCTTAACCTCACAGCTCTTGACCCTGAGACTAAGGAGAAGGTTGAGTCCCTCTTAAAGGCTCAGTCCTCATCCTCAGTTCCATCAGTCTCGACCCAAGCTCCTCAAATACAAGCTCCTCATATACAAGCTACCCAGATCGAAGCCTCCACAACTGACCCTCTAATTACCACAGACCCAATACACACTTCAGATGCCCCATCCTCCTCAAAAAAGCCCCTCATTGACCTTGCCCTCACAGCTGTGGATCTTGAGCTCTCTGGTTATGACGAAGCTCAAGTAAACAAGGTAATTTCTGATTTGGAGAAGGAAACTGACAGAGCTACATCAGATGTTCCTTCTCTGGAGATGCCTCTATCTACCCATGCGAAAGGTAAAGGTACGCTCAGTGTCGATACACCATCAAGGTTAGGCGCTCAGTTTCTCTTATCTCCACAGCAACTGCTTGCTTCTATACCCTCTGAGTCAGATGACGATGATTTCCACATTCAACCTCGTTCTGAACGTGATTCTCCTATTCACCTATCCTTAATGCCCTGATTGACAGAGTGATCTGGTTCGTCGCCACGGTCGAAAGAGAAAAGCTCCAGTGATAGAGCAGGTTGAATTTTCAGACGGATCTGAACATGACTCTCCACCTCCTGAGGTAATTCATGAGAAAGGTACTTCTACTCGGGCTAAGCGCACTAAGACTGTTGGTGCCAATGCATTTCCTCCAGTACCCCCAGGTATTGCGAAGCGCTCTTTTATTTTCCTAGAAATTGCTACTCAGGACCTGCTTGTAGAGCTTCAAGACTCGTCGCTCGTCAAGCACTTCTCTGACTGGTTAAGTATGTAGGGCTGGGACAAACTGGAAACTGTGCCAACACATTGTAATGAATCGATGGTGTACCAGTTTTATGCCACGATGGAGTCTCATACAGCTAATCTGGATACTTACAAGTATGGTTTACCTGTCACGGCAATTCGAGAGAGACATTCTTGGTGAAGGATCTTGCTAAGGAAATTGGGCTCACAGGTCAGTCAAATGGGTTCGGGCGTTTATACAAGAAGAACTGGCCCGTAGGTGCTAAGCAGTTAAAGGAAGTAGTATTTGGTCCCAATGTGCTGAAGCGCACCCTTACAGTTGATCTTCTAAAGCCCAGCAGGCATCTGCTCCATCACTTTATTATCACTAATATCACTCCACGAGATTATGATAGGGAGAAGGTGACCATAGCTGACTGTTGCATTATGGAGGCTGTTTTATCTAACCAGGTGGTAAACACAGCTCAGATCATGATGAGCCACCTAGTTTTGTGTCGCGCTACAACGTCCGGTCCTCTTCTGTTCCTCCACATTATATGCAAGATGTTGAAGGAAGATGGTTTATACGACAACTCTCTAAAGGATTATGATTGCTCTACTTTTCTCACCTGTGATGCTATTTATGCTATACTTCTTCCCAAGCCTGAAGGAACTCACCCCTCCAGCTCGCGCTCTGAACACAGCCTGCTCGTGCTGATGTCTCTGGTATTGTTACCGCACTTGAAGCGCATCATGAAAGGGTTGAAAGGCGCTTAACCGAGTTGTATGAGCAAGTGGAGAAGTTTTCATCCTTGGTTCTGTCTGGGTTTGACAGGGTGTTCCATCTTATGATTGAAGCTGATGAGAGAAGTTAGTGTGGATGTGTTGATGGTAGCGCTTTGATAAGCGTCTTTTGTCTGTTTCTTTTCTTATTCTCCTACTATGTTTTGTTTGCTAATGAACTAGTCTCGATAGGTTACCTAACCATCTTTTGTGGCAGTTTGCTCGAAATTGATCAATGAAGTATTCTTTGACTTTTATATCTCTGAGCTTTGCTAACTTGATGCTTTAGTACTTAAGTTGCTTTCTTTTCGCTATTTTGCCTTGTTTGACTTCTTAGCTAGAAAGCGCAACCTACTATCTTTCTTATTGTATGATTAAGCTTATGATTTTTTCGATGATGTCAAAAAGGGGGAAGAAAACATGTACACCCTTTATTGATTAAGGGGGAAGTTTAAGACCGTTCTTTAACTTAGGGGGAATTCGAAAACTGTTGGTAAAGTACTTGGTAAGGGTACTTCGACCTATTTCCGAATCTGAATACATGATTAACTTGTTGTTTTATTTTCTCCATTTTGATCATTATGGAAAGTATATGAGCTTACTTGTTAAAAGTTTGTCATCATCAAAAAGGGGGAAATTGTTAGTTGAGATTTGATAGTCATATGAAAGCTCAATGTATTTCTCTTTGTTTTGATGATAACAAACTTATCTATTTAATCTCTTAGTGTTTCTATGCTTCCCAGGTTATTATAAGATCTGTTGGGATGCACTTTAGTTACCAAGAGATGCGCTTTGACTGATCTCAGTCACGCTTTACACCAAGCGAAGAAACCGAGTTTCACAAGTGGTGAGAGTGATCGAGCTTCGAAGGCGCGCTTGAATGAAGCTAAGTAATTGTTGATCACGAGATTCCACTATAGAAAAGGTGCACGCCGTCGCAGAAGAATACTTCCCAAACGCATGGAAATGTTGGTGAGCGGGAGAATTCAAATTGTGTGCACAAGAGGTGCGAGAAGAATTTGAAGTTCTTTGTGACGCAATTCCAAGGATTTCCAGCGTGGAGGGAGTTAGTTAGCGAGAGTGCACGGATTGCTGAAATGGCATGGATCAACAAGTTGAAGAACAAAACCGAATTAGTCCAGCCGTTGATCATCTCTAGCAATTTGATCAAATCACACGGATTGATGAGGTGGCAGCTAGCTAAGTTCAAGTTTGTTACACGAAATTAAGTGTGATTGTATCTTAAGTTTTGTGTATAAATAGTGGACTTTAGCTATCATTATTAAGGGTTACAAAGTGAGGAAAATCAGAGAGAAGCTAAGGAGAGCTTAGAGTTAACTCATTTGTAATCGAGAGTGAAGTGCCATTTGTTCTTAGAGCTGAATTGTAGTGTTGTTAGAAGAGAGTTTACGAGAGTGAGCTTCGAGTTGAAGCTAGAGTTGTAACCTCTTTCTATCAATACAGTAGTGGTGTGTTTTATCCCGAGTCAATTAGTGACTTAGGGTTCTCACCGTTTGATAACTCTTGTGTGCAAATCGTAGTGCCCTTTAATCACTTAAAGCACGCTTTATTGTTTTCCGACCTCTTCCGCGTTCAAGGACATTAGTAAATCGATTACTAAGTGTTCTACATAGGTCAAGCGCATCTCTAAGTATAAAAGCGCAATTATATAATTTGAGCTGTGTATCTATAGCTTAACGAACTATAGAGACATTGAACAATAACTGCTTAAAACAAGAACCTACAATGTGTTAGCTGTCCCTTCCATGGATATGAGTCTGGTGACCTGGTACTATTTATATCCCACGGTTTGTTGAACTCGGAGAGACGAATGATTGATGCCGTCTGCGGTGGGAGCATTCTCAACATGACCCCCGAGGATGTCATGGGGAAGCTGCAAGATATGTCAGAAAGTACTAGGAGCTTTGGAAGGACTTATACTAAGAGAGTAGTGATGCCACGAGCTCAGAAAATCCGGGCCTTGCTAATGAGTTGGCTGAAACCAAGAAGATGCTTGCTAATCTATTGCCAAAGAGTGGGCAAAAATCAGCAAGAGTATGGTGGAGTATGTTCAGATCCATCCCACTATTTCGACCAATATCTTGAGCTTCAAGAAGATGCAATTGCTGAAGTTAATGCTACTGGTGGATATGGATCTCCACGCCCTTGGAATGACCAACAACACGATAACTACAATCCGAGGTATTAGAGATCATCCCAATTCTAGATGGCATTATCAAACTGAGCCCCAAATGAGCAACAACCGAGATGGAAGCCTCGCGACCCTCAACCTAGTTCTGGACCGTAAACTGCAGATTTGCTGAATTCTTTGACTAAGCACTTTACAACTCATGTCCAGACTACAGAAGCAAGCATTAAGAACATAGAAGCGCAGAATGGGCAATTGGTGAAGATGGTATCTACTCTAGCATAGAATCAATCTAATTCGTTACCGTCTCAAACCACAGTGAACCCTAAAATTAGGAATGTTAGTGCTATGACATTAAGGAGTGGTCAAAACGCGGAGAAAACGCCATTTGAAGAAGAATTCATAGACAAGGAGCCAACAGATGCGTGCCCACGCCACAAGCCACGCGACTGCGCCACAACCCACGCGACCACACCAACACCCCTACATACCCAACGTGACCGCACCCTAAGCCGTGCGACCGCGTGATGAGGCTAAAAGTTATTGTGCCTATCAAAGATACCCAACTAAATAATCCACTAGTAAAGTGGTAAGTCGGGGTCGAATACCAAGAGAGCCAAGACGATAGTTTATTTCCTATGGTGCTACCAAATAGTAACTATGGGTTTTTTTTATGTGTAATCTTAATGAACTAAGCAATTAAGCAAATGTAAAAGCAATATTGGTTGGGTTGTAAACAATTATGGGTATGAAGCTCACTCCTTCTAGCATCAACGCATTATTCAATTGGAATGTTGATCATCAAATTCTACTAACTTATATTCTGAATTGGTTAATCCCGGTTGTCCTACTCTTTGTTCGTAAATAGCAACTAGTCCAAATAGTCCTAGATACCCTTATTATGAAATAACCAGGAAATCCTAAGATTCAAAAGCACAAGAACATGAAGATCAAATATAAGTAGGCCTATGCAATACCATTGGCAAATCGCTAATACTCGACACAGGTTTATAATCTCTACACAATAAGCACTCGCAAATAGCCTATGCAAATTCTACTCACTACCTAAAGACAAGACTTTTCAAATCGAATTATCTAGTCTAGCAATATGATGGATAATAATCAACCTAGTTTGAAACCTAGATAAAATCAAGATCAATCAATGAAATCAATAAAGCACAAGAGATCATAAAACAGTCCTGAAATTAACTTTAGAACATAAACGTTAGAATTCTCACAACAATCCTAGAACAATGGCTTCAAGCCTAAAGAGTGAACTAGAAAGAACTTAGCAAGACATAGCCATCGAAAGCAATGAAAAATATGGATGAATGATGGGAAAACAAACCAGGGAAGATGGTGAAAGTGGAACAAATGTGGAAGTTGTCTTCTTGGCTGTTGCTGAATTCTAACTAAATGAAAGTGTGAAAGAATAATGAAGTAAAGATGATTCTAACGTAATTTCCTAAGGCTTACATAGTCTCCAATAAAAGGGAATAAAAAATAAATGCAAATAAATAAAATGATGTGGGAAATAACTAATAAAATCTCGGATCAAATCTTCAATTAATGGGTCGTCCGTGTCCGCGTCACGATCGTGACACAGGGGTCGCGATCGTGACTTTGCTCTAGTTCTAAGGTTCGTGGATGGTCGCGATCGTGATAGAGAGTGTCGGTTGTGAAACCTCAACTGCGGCTAAGTCGCGATCGTGACATACCTGTCTCGGTCGTGACGTCTTCAACTGAGGCTGAATCTCGATCGTGATGCTCCATCTCGGTCATGATTTCTCCTCCTAAGATGGTCTTCGGTCTTCTACAAGCGTCGAGGCAGCTCGGCTTCACCTCTCGGCTTCTCCTTGGGTGTAGGCATGGCATACTTCCTCTAGCTCCATCCCAAATGCACTAAAAGTGAGCACAACCGGGATATCCATGATAAAACCACTCAAAACCACTTACGAGCATACCGCTAATCCATAAGTAAACTTCAAACCAGATTCCGGGAATAAGCGCCTAAACACCACTAAACATAATCTAATAGTCGCTAGTTAACACCATATAATAAGCTCCTATCAAACTTCCCCACACTTAAACCTTGCTCGTCCCGAGTAAGCAAAATAAAACTCACTCCTCCTATAAGCACAAAGGTCTGCAGTAAGTGTAGAGACAGTTTGCTAGCGACTATACTTCGAACTCCAAGTGTAAAACGAGCACTAACCTAACTTCGATCTATCTTCTTATCTCTCCAAGATGACCTACCCAAATACCTCCTTATGTCTCCACTTCAATATGTCACCACTCCATAATAATAATAGAATCAAACCAAGTGTTGCGCAATAAAGCACAAGTGGAATCCTAATCTCCTCTAAGGGTAAGGGTACATAAATAATGATAATAAAGATAAAAATCGAGTCTCCCAACTCGCTTATACACTTCTTATACCTCCTCTTCAATTAATGTCCTAAACCACTAATTAATGCAATCAAACCATACATCACAACCACCAATCCTAATCAAGAAATCTGCATAGCACAATCAGAAAAATATGCATCCAACTCCAAGAAATAGAAATCTAATCCTAGAATCTAATACAATCGCCAATAGTGTGTAACAAATCTAATGAAATTGTGAAAGGGTGAGCATGCAAAGTATGGATATCAATAAGCTCAAAAACAGAGGAATAAAAGGCTAAATACTAACTTCTTATCCCTCCTTGGTGAATCTTAAAAACCCAAGACAATCCTTCAACTCCTTTCTTATGTCTCCGACGCCAATAAATGATCCAATCAATCAAATAATCACAAACAATGTAATCCCGGCGCCCTTTTGGGTTTTCACAAAAATTCTAAAGTGGTAGGAACTATTTTTTTTCTTCTTTCTTTTCTTTTATTTTCAGGCACCCACCTTTTCCTTTTTATCCATTTTTACTTGTCTGGTTCTTTTGTTATTTTTTTTGGAGCCCCCCTTTTCGATCCAATCACTTTTTACTCTCCTAGGTTTTTTGTGATGTTTTTTTTTCTTTTTAACAATAATAAATGCAAAGGTTCTGGAAATATCCGATACAGACTCGATAGAAAAACAAAAAACACATCATCAGAATAGACTCAAAAACATAAAGCAAACGGAATAGCAAAAAGCACCAAAAACAGCAGCAGCAAACACCTCGACTGGTCAACTCCACTCCCCACACTTGAATCGCGCATTGTCCTCAATGCAGCAAGAGAGGACATAATAAAAGGAAAGAGGAAGAAGGTACATGGAATGCTGTGGTGCGGTCTCGGTCGTGGTGATCAAGGGGGGGGATGGTTTTCGCCCGCATCACGACTGTGATAAAGTGTCACGATCGTGACACGAATGGCTGTGGTATGTGATGGGCGTTTTTCTCTCCGATGACCTCCTGATGCTGGTTCAGCGATTTGCCTGTAAAACAAAACAAAAACAAAACAGAAAAGTGGGAGAAAAGTTAGTGCTCCCTAGGTTGCTCCCGATCAGCGTCTTAGTTAACATCGCAGCACGACGGAGAATGATTCAACCATCGTCTTTCGGTCCCTTTCGAACCTCCGATTTCAGAATCTCTTGTATGAACCAGTTATGGAAAGGTTTGAATCTTAGACCATTCACATCTTTGACTCTCCACCTTTGCTTCGCCTTTTTCTTCTTATTTCCCCCACACTTAGACTCAACTTGGGGCCGTGCACTTGCTTTCTTCGTAACCTGCACAACTGTACTAGCAGGTTTCTTGCCCTGTGGGGTTAGAGAGGCGGGGCTACCGCCCAAAGCAGAATTAGGGAGCGGGGTATGCAATGCATCCGAACATTGTTTGGGGGGTTTAGTAACCTTATCAATAGAGAGTACCGAGTTATCATCCGGGGATTGTGCTGTAGTTTCATATATATTAAAACTAATACCATCCCCGTTAAACTCGAGTGTAAGCGCCCGATGTCTAGATCTAGCTTAGTTTTGGCTGTTCTCATAAAGGGTCTACTCAGAAGGATAGGTGCATCCTGCACATCATGATTCATATCTAACACATAGAAATCCGCAGGAAATACAAAATTATCCACCATAACCAACACATCTTCGACTACCCCTTTCGGGTAAACGATAGAACTGTCAACTAGTTGAATTACAATTCCTGTTTCATTCAGGGGCCCTAGTCCTAGCGACTTATATAATAAGTACGACAGAACATTAATAGAAGCACCCAAATCTAGCATGGCCCTATCAATCTTAGTCTTACCGATAGTACAAGAATACTAACCATACCTGGATCCGAGCACTTAGTTGATATCTTCTGCTGGATGGCTACGGAAACTCTCTCGATTACCTGCACATTTTGTTTTTCTTTTAGTTTCTGGTTCCTCTTCATGGTGCAGAGCTCCTTCAAGAACTTAGAATAGCGTGGAACACTCTTGACGAGTTTAAGCAAAGGGATGTTCACCTCGCACTTACTAAATGTTTCGAAGATTTCCTCGTCGTTCGCAGGTCTGCGCGTGTCTTTCAAAGTCTCTGGGAATCATGCAGGTGTTTTCTGATAGGACAATGGAGGAAAGTTGGGTCTCACATAGTTTTCTTGTCTTAGCTTGAAGTTGCCTCTGTCCTCATAATCCTCGTCGACATTCTGCAGGTTGGAGTCACGAACATCAACACTGAGTTACGGTCGAGATGGTTGGTCACAATCGTGATGGTAAGAACTGGGTCTTAGTCTCGATCATGACATAGTGTTACGGTCGTGATCTCCTTCGTCAACCTTTTCGGAAACCAAATGAACGTCATCTCGGTCGTGATGACATTGTCTCGATCGTGACGTTTCAACTGGGGAAAAGTCGTGATCGTGATTTTGGTGTCTCGGTCGTGACAACTGCCTAGTTACCTCCTGCAACACCTCTCCTTCCAGCTTTTCGTCGAGTTTCCGTCCACTATGTATCATGATGGCACTTACATTTTCTCTCGGAGGTACTATTGACTACGACGGTAACTTGCCCGAGCTCTATTGTGTTAAATTATTGACTGCCTCCACTATCTGTGTAGCCCGCTTCTCTAGATTCCTTATGCTCGACTCTGTAGCTTGAACATGCGCAGTGAAGTGCTTTTCCAATGTTTATAGCATCTACCTTGTTGATGGGTCTTCGGTTTGCGGAGGGTACGGAGCACGGTAGGGGTTGATTTGGTATTGATTCTGGTAGTATCTTGATTTTGTCCACCAACCGGATCGTTTCCCTAAAACCAAAGTTATCATTGCCCCGCTGATTGTAATTGTTGTTTTGGTCGTAGCGAGGCCTAGGAGGTCCAAAGCCTCCCACCGCGTGAACATCAACAATCGTCTGGTCCTGGAGTTGCGGGCACATATCAGTAGGGTGGCTCTCATCTGCGCATATGCCACATAGTCTTGCTTGTTTCTGATTTCCAAGGGTGATACTCTTGATCATACTTTTCAATTCAACGATTTCACTCTTCCATCCAGGATCTCCGGAACTCACAGCATTAGCTCCTTTCCTTGTATATGTCCTCCCCAAAACTTCTAGTCCCTTTAGCAATTTCGTTTATTCGGACTCTAGCTTCGGCAGGAGTCAAATTCAGCACACTACCATTACAAGCAACGTCTACTAGCCTTCTCTCATTATCAAGTAACCCATTGTAAAGATGGGTCACCAAGTCTTTCTCCTCGAACCATGGGAATGGGGAGTTAGCACATAATGTTGTGAACCTCTCAACGTAGTCGTACATCGACTCGTCATCATGTTGCTCCACCATAGCAATCACCCTTTACAAAGCAACAACCTTCTTGGATGGGAAATACTTACTAAGGTAGGCTTTGTGTAGCTTATCCCAAGTGTCGATACTCCTTGTGGGCAGAAAATAATACCATTTTCGCGCGCTATCCTTTAGTGGAAGACCAAAAGCTCTCATCTTAATCTGCTGGTCTGTGACGTTACTCGGCTTGCTACAGCTGCAGATGTCGTGAAACTCACTTAGATGCATAATCGGGTCTTTCCCAACCAGACCATGGAATTTCGGTAGCAGATTGATGAAACCTGTCTTGAGCTCGAACGTAACACCAACATTCAGGGTAGGCGGAGTTATTCCCAGGTATTGTTGCCTCAGATTTGGTCCGTAAGTTGTCGCAACGTTTGATTTCCAGCCATGTTATCAATCACCAAGTCGTGAATACCTTGCCTCAATGTCTGCAGAAACGTCCGCTCGATTTTTGGATCGTAAACAAAAAAATTTGGATCAATAGCGCGCGTGTGGACCATAAGATAGGTCCACACTAGAATAGTAACACAAAAAGAAATAAACTATAACAGTTGGCTCCCCGGAAACGGCGCCAAAATTTTGATGAGGCTAAAAGTCGTTGTGCCTATCAAAGATACCCAACTAAATAATCCACTAGTAAAGTGGTAAGAAAGGGGTCGAATCCCAGCCAGAACGATAGTTTATTTCCTATAGTGCTACCAAGTAGTGACTATGGTTTTTTTATGTGTAATCTTAATGAACTAAGCAATTAAGTAAATGTAAAAGCAATATTGGTTGGGTTGTAAACATTATGGGTATGAAGGTCACTCCTTCTAGCATCAGCGCATTATTCAATTGGAATGTTGATCATCGAATTATACTAACTTATATTCTGAATTGGTTAATCCAGTTGTCCTACTCTTTGTTCGTAAATAGCAACTAGTCCAAATAGTCCTAGAGACCCTTATTATGAAATAACCAAGGAAATCCAAAGATTCAAAAGCACAACAACATGAAGATCAAAGATAAGTAGGACTATGCAATACCATCGGCAAATCGCCGATACTCAACACAGGTTTATAATCTCTACACAATAAGCACTCGCAAATTGTCTATGCAAAATTCTGCTCGCTACCTAAAGACAAGACTTTTCAAATCGAATTATCTAGTCTAGTAATATGATGAATAATAATCAACCTAGTTTGCAACCTAGATAAAATCAAGATCAATCAATGAAATCA
>NW_027367795.1:0-54893 GCF_046119375.1 Phyllobates terribilis
TCAGTCAGTAGCTTCAAACATTTCTGGACGTTTTTCAATGGCAAAAATCAATGAATATTGTAAATGCACAAACAGTAATATCTCCACATTGCACGGTGCAATTCTGAAATTTTTAGCTTTTTCCTGTTAATCCTAGCATGATAAAGAAGATTCAAAGAGAGTGAGATGCCAGCTCCTTTCATTCAGTCAGTAGCTTCAAACATTTCTGGTATATGAAAAACATGTTTTTCAATGGCAAAAATCAATGAATATTGTAAATGCACAAACAGTAATATCTCCACATTGCAAGGTGCAATTCTGAAATTTTTTGCTTTTTCCTGCTAATCCTAGCATGATAAAGAAGATTCAAAGAGAGTGAGATGCCAGCTCCTTTCATTCAGTCAGTAGCTTCAAACATTTCTGGTATATGAAAAACATGTTTTTCAATGGCAAAAATCAATGAATATTGTAAATGCACAAACAGTAATATCTCCACATTGCAAGGTGCAATTCTGAAATTTTTAGCTTTTTCCTGCTAATCCTAGCATGATAAAGAAGATTCAAAGAGAGTGAGATGCCAGCTCCTTTCATTCAGTCAGTA
This sequence comes from Phyllobates terribilis, assembly GCF_046119375.1. Taxonomy (NCBI): domain Eukaryota; kingdom Metazoa; phylum Chordata; class Amphibia; order Anura; family Dendrobatidae; genus Phyllobates; species Phyllobates terribilis. Next base: position 581 of record NW_027367795.1, read on the forward strand.
GCTTCAAACATTTCTGGTATATGAAAAACATGTTTTTCAATGGCAAAAAATCAATGAATATTGTAAATGCACAAACAGTAATATCTCCACATTGCAAGGTGCAATTCTGAAATTTTTTGCTTTTTCCTGCTAATCCTAGCATGATAAAGAAGATTCAAAGAGAGTGAGATGCCAGCTCCTTTCATTCAGTCAGTAGCTTCAAACATTTCTGGTATATGAAAAACATGTTTTTCAATGGCAAAAATCAATGAATATTGTAAATGCACAAACAGTAATATCTCCACATTGCAAGGTGCAATTCTGAAATTTTTAGCTTTTTCCTGCTAATCCTAGCATGATAAAGAAGATTCAAAGAGAGTGAGATGCCAGCTCCTTTCATTCAGTCAGTAGCTTCAAACATTTCTGGACGTTTTTCAATGGCAAAAATCAATGAATATTGTAAATGCACAAACAGTAATATCTCCACATTGCACGGTGCAATTCTGAAATTTTTAGCTTTTTCCTGTTAATCCTAGCATGATAAAGAAGATTCAAAGAGAGTGAGATGCCAGCTCCTTTCATTCAGTCAGTAGCTTCAAACATTTCTGGTATATGAAAAACATGTTTTTCAATGGCAAAAATCAATGAATATTGTAAATGCACAAACAGTAATATCTCCACATTGCAAGGTGCAATTCTGAAATTTTTTGCTTTTTCCTGTTAATCCTAGCATGATAAAGAAGATTCAAAGAGAGTGAGATGCCAGCTCCTTTCATTCAGTCAGTAGCTTCAAACATTTCTGGTATATGAAAAACATGTTTTTCAATGGCAAAAATCAATGAATATTGTAAATGCACAAACAGTAATATCTCCACATTGCAAGGTGCAATTCTGAAATTTTTAGCTTTTTCCTGTTAATCCTAGCATGATAAAGAAGATTCAAAGAGAGTGAGATGCCAGCTCCTTTCATTCAGTCAGTAGCTTCAAACATTTCTGGTATATGAAAAACATGTTTTTCAATGGCAAAAATCAATGAATATTGTAAATGCACAAACAGTAATATCTCCACATTGCAAGGTGCAATTCTGAAATTTTTTGCTTTTTCCTGCTAATCCTAGCATGATAAAGAAGATTCAAAGAGAGTGAGATGCCAGCTCCTTTCATTCAGTCAGTAGCTTCAAACATTTCTGGTATATGAAAAACATGTTTTTCAATGGCAAAAATCAATGAATATTGTAAATGCACAAACAGTAATATCTCCACATTGCACGGTGCAATTCTGAAATTTTTTGCTTTTTCCTGCTAATCCTAGCATGATAAAGAAGATTCAAAGAGAGTGAGATGCCAGCTCCTTTCATTCAGTCAGTAGCTTCAAACATTTCTGGACGTTTTTCAATGGCAAAAATCAATGAATATTGTAAATGCACAAACAGTAATATCTCCACATTGCACGGTGCAATTCTGAAATTTTTAGCTTTTTCCTGTTAATCCTAGCATGATAAAGAAGATTCAAAGAGAGTGAGATGCCAGCTCCTTTCATTCAGTCAGTAGCTTCAAACATTTCTGGTATATGAAAAACATGTTTTTCAATGGCAAAAATCAATGAATATTGTAAATGCACAAACAGCAATATCTCCACATTGCACGGTGCAATTCTGAAATTTTTTGCTTTTTCCTGCTAATCCTAGCATGATAAAGAAGATTCAAAGAGAGTGAGATGCCAGCTCCTTTCATTCAGTCAGTAGCTTCAAACATTTCTGGTATATGAAAAACATGTTTTTCAATGGCAAAAATCAATGAATATTGTAAATGCACAAACAGTAATATCTCCACATTGCACGGTGCAATTCTGAAATTTTTTGCTTTTTCCTGTTAATCCTAGCATGATAAAGAAGATTCAAAGAGAGTGAGATGCCAGCTCCTTTCATTCAGTCAGTAGCTTCAAACATTTCTGGTATATGAAAAACATGTTTTTCAATGGCAAAAATCAATGAATATTGTAAATGCACAAACAGTAATATCTCCACATTGCACGGTGCAATTCTGAAATTTTTAAGCTTTTTCCTGTTAATCCTAGCATGATAAAGAAGATTCAAAGAGAGTGAGATGCCAGCTCCTTTCATTCAGTCAGTAGCTTCAAACATTTCTGGACGTTTTTCAATGGCAAAAATCAATGAATATTGTAAATGCACAAACAGTAATATCTCCACATTGCAAGGTGCAATTCTGAAATTTTTTGCTTTTTCCTGCTAATCCTAGCATGATAAAGAAGATTCAAAGAGAGTGAGATGCCAGCTCCTTTCATTCAGTCAGTAGCTTCAAACATTTCTGGTATATGAAAAACATGTTTTTCAATGGCAAAAATCAATGAATATTGTAAATGCACAAACAGTAATATCTCCACATTGCACGGTGCAATTCTGAAATTTTTAGCTTTTTCCTGTTAATCCTAGCATGATAAAGAAGATTCAAAGAGAGTGAGATGCCAGCTCCTTTCATTCAGTCAGTAGCTTCAAACATTTCTGGTATATGAAAAACATGTTTTTCAATGGCAAAAATCAATGAATATTGTAAATGCACAAACAGTAATATCTCCACATTGCACGGTGCAATTCTGAAATTTTTAGCTTTTTCCTGTTAATCCTAGCATGATAAAGAAGATTCAAAGAGAGTGAGATGCCAGCTCCTTTCATTCAGTCAGTAGCTTCAAACATTTCTGGTATATGAAAAACATGTTTTTCAATTTCAAAAATCAATGAATATTGTAAATGCACAAACAGTAATATCTCCACATTGCACGGTGCAATTCTGAAATTTTTTGCTTTTTCCTGCTAATCCTAGCATGATAAAGAAGATTCAAAGAGAGTGAGATGCCAGCTCCTTTCATTCAGTCAGTAGCTTCAAACATTTCTGGTATATGAAAAACATGTTTTTCAATGGCAAAAATCAATGAATATTGTAAATGCACAAACAGTAATATCTCCACATTGCAAGGTGCAATTCTGAAATTTTTTGCTTTTTCCTGCTAATCCTAGCATGATAAAGAAGATTCAAAGAGAGTGAGATGCCAGCTCCTTTCATTCAGTCAGTAGCTTCAAACATTTCTGGTATATGAAAAACATGTTTTTCAATGGCAAAAATCAATGAATATTGTAAATGCACAAACAGTAATATCTCCACATTGCAAGGTGCAATTCTGAAATTTTTAGCTTTTTCCTGTTAATCCTAGCATGATAAAGAAGATTCAAAGAGAGTGAGATGCCAGCTCCTTTCATTCAGTCAGTAGCTTCAAACATTTCTGGACGTTTTTCAATGGCAAAAATCAATGAATATTGTAAATGCACAAACAGTAATATCTCCACATTGCACGGTGCAATTCTGAAATTTTTAGCTTTTTCCTGTTAATCCTAGCATGATAAAGAAGATTCAAAGAGAGTGAGATGCCAGCTCCTTTCATTCAGTCAGTAGCTTCAAACATTTCTGGTATATGAAAAACATGTTTTTCAATGGCAAAAATCAATGAATATTGTAATTGCACAAACAGTAATATCTCCACATTGCAAGGTGCAATTCTGAAATTTTTTGCTTTTTCCTGTTAATCCTAGCATGATAAAGAAGATTCAAAGAGAGTGAGATGCCAGCTCCTTTCATTCAGTCAGTAGCTTCAAACATTTCTGGTATATGAAAAACATGTTTTTCAATGGCAAAAATCAATGAATATTGTAAATGCACAAACAGTAATATCTCCACATTGCAAGGTGCAATTCTGAAATTTTTAGCTTTTTCCTGTTAATCCTAGCATGATAAAGAAGATTCAAAGAGAGTGAGATGCCAGCTCCTTTCATTCAGTCAGTAGCTTCAAACATTTCTGGTATATGAAAAACATGTTTTTCAATGGCAAAAATCAATGAATATTGTAAATGCACAAACAGTAATATCTCCACATTGCAAGGTGCAATTCTGAAATTTTTTGCTTTTTCCTGCTAATCCTAGCATGATAAAGAAGATTCAAAGAGAGTGAGATGCCAGCTCCTTTCATTCAGTCAGTAGCTTCAAACATTTCTGGTATATGAAAAACATGTTTTTCAATGGCAAAAATCAATGAATATTGTAAATGCACAAACAGTAATATCTCCACATTGCACGGTGCAATTCTGAAATTTTTTGCTTTTTCCTGCTAATCCTAGCATGATAAAGAAGATTCAAAGAGAGTGAGATGCCAGCTCCTTTCATTCAGTCAGTAGCTTCAAACATTTCTGGACGTTTTTCAATGGCAAAAATCAATGAATATTGTAAATGCACAAACAGTAATATCTCCACATTGCACGGTGCAATTCTGAAATTTTTAGCTTTTTCCTGTTAATCCTAGCATGATAAAGAAGATTCAAAGAGAGTGAGATGCCAGCTCCTTTCATTCAGTCAGTAGCTTCAAACATTTCTGGTATATGAAAAACATGTTTTTCAATGGCAAAAATCAATGAATATTGTAAATGCACAAACAGTAATATCTCCACATTGCACGGTGCAATTCTGAAATTTTTTGCTTTTTCCTGCTAATCCTAGCATGATAAAGAAGATTCAAAGAGAGTGAGATGCCAGCTCCTTTCATTCAGTCAGTAGCTTCAAACAATTCTGGTATATGAAAAACATGTTTTTCAATGGCAAAAATCAATGAATATTGTAAATGCACAAACAGTAATATCTCCACATTGCACGGTGCAATTCTGAAATTTTTTGCTTTTTCCTGTTAATCCTAGCATGATAAAGAAGATTCAAAGAGAGTGAGATGCCAGCTCCTTTCATTCAGTCAGTAGCTTCAAACATTTCTGGTATATGAAAAACATGTTTTTCAATGGCAAAAATCAATGAATATTGTAAATGCACAAACAGTAATATCTCCACATTGCACGGTGCAATTCTGAAATTTTTAGCTTTTTCCTGTTAATCCTAGCATGATAAAGAAGATTCAAAGAGAGTGAGATGCCAGCTCCTTTCATTCAGTCAGTAGCTTCAAACATTTCTGGACGTTTTTCAATGGCAAAAATCAATGAATATTGTAAATGCACAAACAGTAATATCTCCACATTGCAAGGTGCAATTCTGAAATTTTTTGCTTTTTCCTGCTAATCCTAGCATGATAAAGAAGATTCAAAGAGAGTGAGATGCCAGCTCCTTTCATTCAGTCAGTAGCTTCAAACATTTCTGGTATATGAAAAACATGTTTTTCAATGGCAAAAATCAATGAATATTGTAAATGCACAAACAGTAATATCTCCACATTGCACGGTGCAATTCTGAAATTTTTAGCTTTTTCCTGTTAATCCTAGCATGATAAAGAAGATTCAAAGAGAGTGAGATGCCAGCTCCTTTCATTCAGTCAGTAGCTTCAAACATTTCTGGTATATCAAAAACATGTTTTTCAATGGCAAAAATCAATGAATATTGTAAATGCACAAACAGTAATATCTCCACATTGCACGGTGCAATTCTGAAATTTTTAGCTTTTTCCTGTTAATCCTAGCATGATAAAGAAGATTCAAAGAGAGTGAGATGCCAGCTCCTTTCATTCAGTCAGTAGCTTCAAACATTTCTGGTATATGAAAAACATGTTTTTCAATTTCAAAAATCAATGAATATTGTAAATGCACAAACAGTAATATCTCCACATTGCACGGTGCAATTCTGAAATTTTTTGCTTTTTCCTGCTAATCCTAGCATGATAAAGAAGATTCAAAGAGAGTGAGATGCCAGCTCCTTTCATTCAGTCAGTAGCTTCAAACATTTCTGGTATATGAAAAACATGTTTTTCAATGGCAAAAATCAATGAATATTGTAAATGCACAAACAGTAATATCTCCACATTGCAAGGTGCAATTCTGAAATTTTTTGCTTTTCCTGCTAATCCTAGCATGATAAAGAAGATTCAAAGAGAGTGAGATGCCAGCTCCTTTCATTCAGTCAGTAGCTTCAAACATTTCTGGTATATGAAAAACATGTTTTTCAATGGCAAAAATCAATGAATATTGTAAATGCACAAACAGTAATATCTCCACATTGCAAGGTGCAATTCTGAAATTTTTAGCTTTTTCCTGTTAATCCTAGCATGATAAAGAAGATTCAAAGAGAGTGAGATGCCAGCTCCTTTCATTCAGTCAGTAGCTTCAAACATTTCTGGACGTTTTTCAATGGCAAAAATCAATGAATATTGTAAATGCACAAACAGTAATATCTCCACATTGCAAGGTGCAATTCTGAAATTTTTAGCTTTTTCCTGTTAATCCTAGCATGATAAAGAAGATTCAAAGAGAGTGAGATGCCAGCTCCTTTCATTCAGTCAGTAGCTTCAAACATTTCTGGTATATGAAAAACATGTTTTTCAATGGCAAAAATCAATGAATATTGTAAATGCACAAACAGTAATATCTCCACATTGCACGGTGCAATTCTGAAATTTTTTGCTTTTTCCTGTTAATCCTAGCATGATAAAGAAGATTCAAAGAGAGTGAGATGCCAGCTCCTTTCATTCAGTCAGTAGCTTCAAACATTTCTGGTATATGAAAAACATGTTTTTCAATGGCAAAAATCAATGAATATTGTTAATGCACAAACAGTAATATCTCCACATTGCACGGTGCAATTCTGAAATTTTTTGCTTTTTCCTGCTAATCCTAGCATGATAAAGAAGATTCAAAGAGAGTGAGATGCCAGCTCCTTTCATTCAGTCAGTAGCTTCAAACATTTCTGGACGTTTTTCAATGGCAAAAATCAATGAATATTGTAAATGCACAAACAGTAATATCTCCACATTGCAAGGTGCAATTCTGAAATTTTTAGCTTTTTCCTGCTAATCCTAGCATGATAAAGAAGATTCAAAGAGAGTGAGATGCCAGCTCCTTTCATTCAGTCAGTAGCTTCAAACATTTCTGATATATGAAAAACATGTTTTTCAATGGCAAAAATCAATGAATATTGTAAATGCACAAACAGTAATATCTCCACATTGCAAGGTGCAATTCTGAAATTTTTAGCTTTTTCCTGCTAATCCTAGCATGATAAAGAAGATTCAAAGAGAGTGAGATGCCAGCTCCTTTCATTCAGTCAGTAGCTTCAAACATTTCTGGTATATGAAAAACATGTTTTTCAATGGCAAAAATCAATGAATATTGTAAATGCACAAACAGTAATATCTCCACATTGCACGGTGCAATTCTGAAATTTTTTGCTTTTTCCTGTTAATCCTAGCATGATAAAGAAGATTCAAAGAGAGTGAGATGCCAGCTCCTTTCATTCAGTCAGTAGCTTCAAACATTTCTGGTATATGAAAAACATGTTTTTCAATGGCAAAAATCAATGAATATTGTAAATGCACAAACAGTAATATCTCCACATTGCACGGTGCAATTCTGAAATTTTTAGCTTTTTCCTGCTAATCCTAGCATGATAAAGAAGATTCAAAGAGAGTGAGATGCCAGCTCCTTTCATTCAGTCAGTAGCTTCAAACATTTCTGGTATATGAAAAACATGTTTTTCAATGGCAAAAATCAATGAATATTGTAAATGCACAAACAGTAATATCTCCACATTGCACGGTGCAATTCTGAAATTTTTAGCTTTTTCCTGCTAATCCTAGCATGATAAAGAAGATTCAAAGAGAGTGAGATGCCAGCTCCTTTCATTCAGTCAGTAGCTTCAAACATTTCTGGACGTTTTTCAATGGCAAAAATCAATGAATATTGTAAATGCACAAACAGTAATATCTCCACATTGCACGGTGCAATTCTGAAATTTTTTGCTTTTTCCTGTTAATCCTAGCATGATAAAGAAGATTCAAAGAGAGTGAGATGCCAGCTCCTTTCATTCAGTCAGTAGCTTCAAACATTTCTGGTATAAGAAAAACATGTTTTTCAATGGCAAAAATCAATGAATATTGTAAATGCACAAACAGTAATATCTCCACATTGCAAGGTGCAATTCTGAAATTTTTTGCTTTTTCCTGTTAATCCTAGCATGATAAAGAAGATTCAAAGAGAGTGAGATGCCAGCTCCTTTCATTCAGTCAGTAGCTTCAAACATTTCTGGACGTTTTTCAATGGCAAAAATCAATGAATATTGTAAATGCACAAACAGTAATATCTCCACATTGCAAGGTGCAATTCTGAAATTTTTAGCTTTTTCCTGTTAATCCTAGCATGATAAAGATTCAAAGAGAGTGAGATGCCAGCTCCTTTCATTCAGTCAGTAGCTTCAAACATTTCTGGTATATGAAAAACATGTTTTTCAATGGCAAAAATCAATGAATATTGTAAATGCACAAACAGTAATATCTCCACATTGCACGGTGCAATTCTGAAATTTTTTGCTTTTTCCTGCTAATCCTAGCATGATAAAGAAGATTCAAAGAGAGTGAGATGCCAGCTCCTTTCATTCAGTCAGTAGCTTCAAACATTTCTGGTATATGAAAAACATGTTTTTCAATGGCAAAAATCAATGAATATTGTAAATGCACAAACAGTAATATCTCCACATTGCACGGTGCAATTCTGAAATTTTTAGCTTTTTCCTGCTAATCCTAGCATGATAAAGAAGATTCAAAGAGAGTGAGATGCCAGCTCCTTTCATTCAGTCAGTAGCTTCAAACATTTCTGGTATATGAAAAACATGTTTTTCAATGGCAAAAATCAATGAATATTGTAAATGCACAAACAGTAATATCTCCACATTGCAAGGTGCAATTCTGAAATTTTTTGCTTTTTCCTGCTAATCCTAGCATGATAAAGAAGATTCAAAGAGAGTGAGATGCCAGCTCCTTTCATTCAGTCAGTAGCTTCAAACATTTCTGGTATATGAAAAACATGTTTTTCAATGGCAAAAATCAATGAATATTGTAAATGCACAAACAGTAATATCTCCACATTGCACGGTGCAATTCTGAAATTTTTTGCTTTTTCCTGCTAATCCTAGCATGATAAAGAAGATTCAAAGAGAGTGAGATGCCAGCTCCTTTCATTCAGTCAGTAGCTTCAAACATTTCTGGACGTTTTTCAATGGCAAAAATCAATGAATATTGTAAATGCACAAACAGTAATATCTCCACATTGCACTGTGCAATTCTGAAATTTTTAGCTTTTTCCTGTTAATCCTAGCATGATAAAGAAGATTCAAAGAGAGTGAGATGCCAGCTCCTTTCATTCAGTCAGTAGCTTCAAACATTTCTGGTATATGAAAAACATGTTTTTCAATGGCAAAAATCAATGAATATTGTAAATGCACAAACAGTAATATCTCCACATTGCACGGTGCAATTCTGAAATTTTTTGCTTTTTCCTGCTAATCCTAGCATGATAAAGAAGATTCAAAGAGAGTGAGATGCCAGCTCCTTTCATTCAGTCAGTAGCTTCAAACATTTCTGGTATATGAAAAACATGTTTTTCAATGGCAAAAATCAATGAATATTGTAAATGCACAAACAGTAATATCTCCACATTGCACGGTGCAATTCTGAAATTTTTTGCTTTTTCCTGTTAATCCTAGCATGATAAAGAAGATTCAAAGAGAGTGAGATGCCAGCTCCTTTCATTCAGTCAGTAGCTTCAAACATTTCTGGTATATGAAAAACATGTTTTTCAATGGCAAAAATCAATGAATATTGTAAATGCACAAACAGTAATATCTCCACATTGCACGGTGCAATTCTGAAATTTTTAGCTTTTTCCTGTTAATCCTAGCATGATAAAGAAGATTCAAAGAGAGTGAGATGCCAGCTCCTTTCATTCAGTCAGTAGCTTCAAACATTTCTGGACGTTTTTCAATGGCAAAAATCAATGAATATTGTAAATGCACAAACAGTAATATCTCCACATTGCAAGGTGCAATTCTGAAATTTTTTGCTTTTTCCTGCTAATCCTAGCATGATAAAGAAGATTCAAAGAGAGTGAGATGCCAGCTCCTTTCATTCAGTCAGTAGCTTCAAACATTTCTGGTATATGAAAAACATGTTTTTCAATGGCAAAAATCAATGAATATTGTAAATGCACAAACAGTAATATCTCCACATTGCACGGTGCAATTCTGAAATTTTTAGCTTTTTCCTGTTAATCCTAGCATGATAAAGAAGATTCAAAGAGAGTGAGATGCCAGCTCCTTTCATTCAGTCAGTAGCTTCAAACATTTCTGGTATATGAAAAACATGTTTTTCAATGGCAAAAATCAATGAATATTGTAAATGCACAAACAGTAATATCTCCACATTGCACGGTGCAATTCTGAAATTTTTAGCTTTTTCCTGTTAATCCTAGCATGATAAAGAAGATTCAAAGAGAGTGAGATGCCAGCTCCTTTCATTCAGTCAGTAGCTTCAAACATTTCTGGTATATGAAAAACATGTTTTTCAATTTCAAAAATCAATGAATATTGTAAATGCACAAACAGTAATATCTCCACATTGCACGGTGCAATTCTGAAATTTTTTGCTTTTTCCTGCTAATCCTAGCATGATAAAGAAGATTCAAAGAGAGTGAGATGCCAGCTCCTTTCATTCAGTCAGTAGCTTCAAACATTTCTGGTATATGAAAAACATGTTTTTCAATGGCAAAAATCAATGAATATTGTAAATGCACAAACAGTAATATCTCCACATTGCAAGGTGCAATTCTGAAATTTTTTGCTTTTTCCTGCTAATCCTAGCATGATAAAGAAGATTCAAAGAGAGTGAGATGCCAGCTCCTTTCATTCAGTCAGTAGCTTCAAACATTTCTGGTATATGAAAAACATGTTTTTCAATGGCAAAAATCAATGAATATTGTAAATGCACAAACAGTAATATCTCCACATTGCAAGGTGCAATTCTGAAATTTTTAGCTTTTTCCTGTTAATCCTAGCATGATAAAGAAGATTCAAAGAGAGTGAGATGCCAGCTCCTTTCATTCAGTCAGTAGCTTCAAACATTTCTGGACGTTTTTCAATGGCAAAAATCAATGAATATTGTAAATGCACAAACAGTAATATCTCCACATTGCAAGGTGCAATTCTGAAATTTTTAGCTTTTTCCTGTTAATCCTAGCATGATAAAGAAGATTCAAAGAGAGTGAGATGCCAGCTCCTTTCATTCAGTCAGTAGCTTCAAACATTTCTGGTATATGAAAAACATGTTTTTCAATGGCAAAAATCAATGAATATTGTAAATGCACAAACAGTAATATCTCCACATTGCACGGTGCAATTCTGAAATTTTTAGCTTTTTCCTGTTAATCCTAGCATGATAAAGAAGATTCAAAGAGAGTGAGATGCCAGCTCCTTTCATTCAGTCAGTAGCTTCAAACATTTCTGGTATATGAAAAACATGTTTTTCAATGGCAAAAATCAATGAATATTGTAAATGCACAAACAGTAATATCTCCACATTGCACGGTGCAATTCTGAAATTTTTTGCTTTTTCCTGCTAATCCTAGCATGATAAAGAAGATTCAAAGAGAGTGAGATGCCAGCTCCTTTCATTCAGTCAGTAGCTTCAAACATTTCTGGACGTTTTTCAATGGCAAAAATCAATGAATATTGTAAATGCACAAACAGTAATATCTCCACATTGCACGGTGCAATTCTGAAATTTTTAGCTTTTTCCTGTTAATCCTAGCATGATAAAGAAGATTCAAAGAGAGTGAGATGCCAGCTCCTTTCATTCAGTCAGTAGCTTCAAACATTTCTGGTATATGAAAAACATGTTTTTCAATGGCAAAAATCAATGAATATTGTAAATGCACAAACAGTAATATCTCCACATTGCAAGGTGCAATTCTGAAATTTTTAGCTTTTTCCTGCTAATCCTAGCATGATAAAGAAGATTCAAAGAGAGTGAGATGCCAGCTCCTTTCATTCAGTCAGTAGCTTCAAACATTTCTGGTATATGAAAAACATGTTTTTCAATGGCAAAAATCAATGAATATTGTAAATGCACAAACAGTAATATCTCCACATTGCAAGGTGCAATTCTGAAATTTTTAGCTTTTTCCTGCTAATCCTAGCATGATAAAGAAGATTCAAAGAGAGTGAGATGCCAGCTCCTTTCATTCAGTCAGTAGCTTCAAACATTTCTGGTATATGAAAAACATGTTTTTCAATGGCAAAAATCAATGAATATTGTAAATGCACAAACAGTAATATCTCCACATTGCAAGGTGCAATTCTGAAATTTTTTGCTTTTTCCTGTTAATCCTAGCATGATAAAGAAGATTCAAAGAGAGTGAGATGCCAGCTCCTTTCATTCAGTCAGTAGCTTCAAACATTTCTGGACGTTTTTCAATGGCAAAAATCAATGAATATTGTAAATGCACAAACAGTAATATCTCCACATTGCAAGGTGCAATTCTGAAATTTTTAGCTTTTTCCTGTTAATCCTAGCATGATAAAGATTCAAAGAGAGTGAGATGACAGCTCCTTTCATTCAGTCAGTAGCTTCAAACATTTCTGGTATATGAAAAACATGTTTTTCAATGGCAAAAATCAATGAATATTGTAAATGCACAAACAGTAATATCTCCACATTGCACGGTGCAATTCTGAAATTTTTTGCTTTTTCCTGCTAATCCTAGCATGATAAAGAAGATTCAAAGAGAGTGAGATGCCAGCTCCTTTCATTCAGTCAGTAGCTTCAAACATTTCTGGTATATGAAAAACATGTTTTTCAATGGCAAAAATCAATGAATATTGTAAATGCACAAACAGTAATATCTCCACATTGCACGGTGCAATTCTGAAATTTTTAGCTTTTTCCTGCTAATCCTAGCATGATAAAGAAGATTCAAAGAGAGTGAGATGCCAGCTCCTTTCATTCAGTCAGTAGCTTCAAACATTTCTGGTATATGAAAAACATGTTTTTCAAAGGCAAAAATCAATGAATATTGTAAATGCACAAACAGTAATATCTCCACATTGCAAGGTGCAATTCTGAAATTTTTTGCTTTTTCCTGCTAATCCTAGCATGATAAAGAAGATTCAAAGAGAGTGAGATGCCAGCTCCTTTCATTCAGTCAGTAGCTTCAAACATTTCTGGTATATGAAAAACATGTTTTTCAATGGCAAAAATCAATGAATATTGTAAATGCACAAACAGTAATATCTCCACATTGCACGGTGCAATTCTGAAATTTTTTGCTTTTTCCTGCTAATCCTAGCATGATAAAGAAGATTCAAAGAGAGTGAGATGCCAGCTCCTTTCATTCAGTCAGTAGCTTCAAACATTTCTGGACGTTTTTCAATGGCAAAAATCAATGAATATTGTAAATGCACAAACAGTAATATCTCCACATTGCACGGTGCAATTCTGAAATTTTTAGCTTTTTCCTGTTAATCCTAGCATGATAAAGAAGATTCAAAGAGAGTGAGATGCCAGCTCCTTTCATTCAGTCAGTAGCTTCAAACATTTCTGGTATATGAAAAACATGTTTTTCAATGGCAAAAATCAATGAATATTGTAAATGCACAAACAGTAATATCTCCACATTGCACGGTGCAATTCTGAAATTTTTTGCTTTTTCCTGCTAATCCTAGCATGATAAAGAAGATTCAAAGAGAGTGAGATGCCAGCTCCTTTCATTCAGTCAGTAGCTTCAAACATTTCTGGTATATGAAAAACATGTTTTTCAATGGCAAAAATCAATGAATATTGTAAATGCACAAACAGTAATATCTCCACATTGCACGGTGCAATTCTGAAATTTTTTGCTTTTTCCTGTTAATCCTAGCATGATAAAGAAGATTCAAAGAGAGTGAGATGCCAGCTCCTTTCATTCAGTCAGTAGCTTCAAACATTTCTGGTATATGAAAAACATGTTTTTCAATGGCAAAAATCAATGAATATTGTAAATGCACAAACAGTAATATCTCCACATTGCACGGTGCAATTCTGAAATTTTTAGCTTTTTCCTGTTAATCCTAGCATGATAAAGAAGATTCAAAGAGAGTGAGATGCCAGCTCCTTTCATTCAGTCAGTAGCTTCAAACATTTCTGGACGTTTTTCAATGGCAAAAATCAATGAATATTGTAAATGCACAAACAGTAATATCTCCACATTGCAAGGTGCAATTCTGAAATTTTTTGCTTTTTCCTGCTAATCCTAGCATGATAAAGAAGATTCAAAGAGAGTGAGATGCCAGCTCCTTTCATTCAGTCAGTAGCTTCAAACATTTCTGGTATATGAAAAACATGTTTTTCAATGGCAAAAATCAATGAATATTGTAAATGCACAAACAGTAATATCTCCACATTGCACGGTGCAATTCTGAAATTTTTAGCTTTTTCCTGTTAATCCTAGCATGATAAAGAAGATTCAAAGAGAGTGAGATGCCAGCTCCTTTCATTCAGTCAGTAGCTTCAAACATTTCTGTTATATGAAAAACATGTTTTTCAATGGCAAAAATCAATGAATATTGTAAATGCACAAACAGTAATATCTCCACATTGCACGGTGCAATTCTGAAATTTTTAGCTTTTTCCTGTTAATCCTAGCATGATAAAGAAGATTCAAAGAGAGTGAGATGCCAGCTCCTTTCATTCAGTCAGTAGCTTCAAACATTTCTGGTATATGAAAAACATGTTTTTCAATTTCAAAAATCAATGAATATTGTAAATGCACAAACAGTAATATCTCCACATTGCACGGTGCAATTCTGAAATTTTTTGCTTTTTCCTGCTAATCCTAGCATGATAAAGAAGATTCAAAGAGAGTGAGATGCCAGCTCCTTTCATTCAGTCAGTAGCTTCAAACATTTCTGGTATATGAAAAACATGTTTTTCAATGGCAAAAATCAATGAATATTGTAAATGTACAAACAGTAATATCTCCACATTGCAAGGTGCAATTCTGAAATTTTTTGCTTTTTCCTGCTAATCCTAGCATGATAAAGAAGATTCAAAGAGAGTGAGATGCCAGCTCCTTTCATTCAGTCAGTAGCTTCAAACATTTCTGGTATATGAAAAACATGTTTTTCAATGGCAAAAATCAATGAATATTGTAAATGCACAAACAGTAATATCTCCACATTGCAAGGTGCAATTCTGAAATTTTTAGCTTTTTCCTGTTAATCCTAGCATGATAAAGAAGATTCAAAGAGAGTGAGATGCCAGCTCCTTTCATTCAGTCAGTAGCTTCAAACATTTCTGGACGTTTTTCAATGGCAAAAATCAATGAATATTGTAAATGCACAAACAGTAATATCTCCACATTGCAAGGTGCAATTCTGAAATTTTTAGATTTTTCCTGTTAATCCTAGCATGATAAAGAAGATTCAAAGAGAGTGAGATGCCAGCTCCTTTCATTCAGTCAGTAGCTTCAAACATTTCTGGTATATGAAAAACATGTTTTTCAATGGCAAAAATCAATGAATATTGTAAATGCACAAACAGTAATATCTCCACATTGCACGGTGCAATTCTGAAATTTTTAACTTTTTCCTGTTAATCCTAGCATGATAAAGAAGATTCAAAGAGAGTGAGATGCCAGCTCCTTTCATTCAGTCAGTAGCTTCAAACATTTCTGGTATATGAAAAACATGTTTTTCAATGGCAAAAATCAATGAATATTGTTAATGCACAAACAGTAATATCTCCACATTGCACGGTGCAATTCTGAAATTTTTTGCTTTTTCCTGCTAATCCTAGCATGATAAAGAAGATTCAAAGAGAGTGAGATGCCAGCTCCTTTCATTCAGTCAGTAGCTTCAAACATTTCTGGACGTTTTTCAATGGCAAAAATCAATGAATATTGTAAATGCACAAACAGTAATATCTCCACATTGCACGGTGCAATTCTGAAATTTTTAGCTTTTTCCTGTTAATCCTAGCATGATAAAGAAGATTCAAAGAGAGTGAGATGCCAGCTCCTTTCATTCAGTCAGTAGCTTCAAACATTTCTGGTATATGAAAAACATGTTTTTCAATGGCAAAAATCAATGAATATTGTAAATGCACAAACAGTAATATCTCCACATTGCAAGGTGCAATTCTGAAATTTTTAGCTTTTTCCTGCTAATCCTAGCATGATAAAGAAGATTCAAAGAGAGTGAGATGCCAGCTCCTTTCATTCAGTCAGTAGCTTCAAACATTTCTGGTATATGAAAAACATGTTTTTCAATGGCAAAAATCAATGAATATTGTAAATGCACAAACAGTAATATCTCCACATTGCAAGGTGCAATTCTGAAATTTTTAGCTTTTTCCTGCTAATCCTAGCATGATAAAGAAGATTCAAAGAGAGTGAGATGCCAGCTCCTTTCATTCAGTCAGTAGCTTCAAACATTTCTGGTATATGAAAAACATGTTTTTCAATGGCAAAAATCAATGAATATTGTAAATGCACAAACAGTAATATCTCCACATTGCACGGTGCAATTCTGAAATTTTTTGCTTTTTCCTGTTAATCCTAGCATGATAAAGAAGATTCAAAGAGAGTGAGATGCCAGCTCCTTTCATTCAGTCAGTAGCTTCAAACATTTCTGGTATATGAAAAACATGTTTTTCAATGGCAAAAATCAATGAATATTGTAAATGCACAAACAGTAATATCTCCACATTGCACGGTGCAATTCTGAAATTTTTAGCTTTTTCCTGCTAATCCTAGCATGATAAAGAAGATTCAAAGAGAGTGAGATGCCAGCTCCTTTCATTCAGTCAGTAGCTTCAAACATTTCTGGTATATGAAAAACATGTTTTTCAATGGCAAAAATCATGAATATTGTAAATGCACAAACAGTAATATCTCCACATTGCACGGTGCAATTCTGAAATTTTTAGCTTTTTCCTGCTAATCCTAGCATGATAAAGAAGATTCAAAGAGAGTGAGATGCCAGCTCCTTTCATTCAGTCAGTAGCTTCAAACATTTCTGGACGTTTTTCAGGGGCAAAAATCAATGAATATTGTAAATGCACAAACAGTAATATCTCCACATTGCACGGTGCAATTCTGAAATTTTTTGCTTTTTCCTGTTAATCCTAGCATGATAAAGAAGATTCAAAGAGAGTGAGATGCCAGCTCCTTTCATTCTGTCAGTAGCTTCAAACATTTCTGGTATATGAAAAACATGTTTTTCAATGGCAAAAATCAATGAATATTGTAAATGCACAAACAGTAATATCTCCACATTGCAAGGTGCAATTCTGAAATTTTTTGCTTTTTCCTGTTAATCCTAGCATGATAAAGAAGATTCAAAGAGAGTGAGATGCCAGCTCCTTTCATTCAGTCAGTAGCTTCAAACATTTCTGGACGTTTTTCAATGGCAAAAATCAATGAATATTGTAAATGCACAAACAGTAATATCTCCACATTGCAAGGTGCAATTCTGAAATTTTTAGCTTTTTCCTGTTAATCCTAGCATGATAAAGATTCAAAGAGAGTGAGATGCCAGCTCCTTTCATTCAGTCAGTAGCTTCAAACATTTCTGGTATATGAAAAACATGTTTTTCAATGGCAAAAATCAATGAATATTGTAAATGCACAAACAGTAATATCTCCACATTGCACGGTGCAATTCTGAAATTTTTTGCTTTTTCCTGCTAATCCTAGCATGATAAAGAAGATTCAAAGAGAGTGAGATGCCAGCTCCTTTCATTCAGTCAGTAGCTTCAAACATTTCTGGTATATGAAAAACATGTTTTTCAATGGCAAAAATCAATGAATATTGTAAATGCACAAACAGTAATATCTCCACATTGCACGGTGCAATTCTGAAATTTTTAGCTTTTTCCTGCTAATCCTAGCATGATAAAGAAGATTCAAAGAGAGTGAGATGCCAGCTCCTTTCATTCAGTCAGTAGCTTCAAACATTTCTGGTATATGAAAAACATGTTTTTCAATGGCAAAAATCAATGAATATTGTAAATGCACAAACAGTAATATCTCCACATTGCAAGGTGCAATTCTGAAATTTTTAGCTTTTTCCTGCTAATCCTAGCATGATAAAGAAGATTCAAAGAGAGTGAGATGCCAGCTCCTTTCATTCAGTCAGTAGCTTCAAACATTTCTGGACGTTTTTCAATGGCAAAAATCAATGAATATTGTAAATGCACAAACAGTAATATCTCCACATTGCACGGTGCAATTCTGAAATTTTTAGCTTTTTCCTGTTAATCCTAGCATGATAAAGAAGATTCAAAGAGAGTGAGATGCCAGCTCCTTTCATTCAGTCAGTAGCTTCAAACATTTCTGGTATATGAAAAACATGTTTTTCAATGGCAAAAATCAATGAATATTGTAAATGCACAAACAGTAATATCTCCACATTGCAAGGTGCAATTCTGAAATTTTTAGCTTTTTCCTGCTAATCCTAGCATGATAAAGAAGATTCAAAGAGAGTGAGATGCCAGCTCCTTTCATTCAGTCAGTAGCTTCAAACATTTCTGGTATATGAAAAACATGTTTTTCAATGGCAAAAATCAATGAATATTGTAAATGCACAAACAGTAATATCTCCACATTGCACGGTGCAATTCTGAAATTTTTTGCTTTTTCCTGCTAATCCTAGCATGATAAAGAAGATTCAAAGAGAGTGAGATGCCAGCTCCTTTCATTCAGTCAGTAGCTTCAAACATTTCTGGTATATGAAAAACATGTTTTTCAATGGCAAAAATCAATGAATATTGTAAATGCACAAACAGTAATATCTCCACATTGCACGGTGCAATTCTGAAATTTTTAGCTTTTTCCTGCTAATCCTAGCATGACAAAGAAGATTCAAAGAGAGTGAGATGCCAGCTCCTTTCATTCAGTCAGTAGCTTCAAACATTTCTGGTATATGAAAAACATGTTTTTCAATGGCAAAAATCAATGAATATTGTAAATGCACAAACAGTAATATCTCCACATTGCAAGGTGCAATTCTGAAATTTTTAGCTTTTTCCTGCTAATCCTAGCATGATAAAGAAGATTCAAAGAGAGTGAGATGCCAGCTCCTTTCATTCAGTCAGTAGCTTCAAACATTTCTGGACGTTTTTCAATGGCAAAAATCAATGAATATTGTAAATGCACAAACAGTAATATCTCCACATTGCACGGTGCAATTCTGAAATTTTTAGCTTTTTCCTGTTAATCCTAGCATGATAAAGAAGATTCAAAGAGAGTGAGATGCCAGCTCCTTTCATTCAGTCAGTAGCTTCAAACATTTCTGGTATATGAAAAACATGTTTATCAATGGCAAAAATCAATGAATATTGTAAATGCACAAACAGTCATATCTCCACATTGCAAGGTGCAATTCTGAAATTTTTAGCTTTATCCTGCTAATCCTAGCATGATAAAGAAGATTCAAAGAGAGTGAGATGCCAGCTCCTTTCATTCAGTCAGTAGCTTCAAACATTTCTGGTATATGAAAAACATGTTTTTCAATGGCAAAAATCAATGAATATTGTAAATGGACAAACAGTAATATCTCCACATTGCAAGGTGCAATTCTGAAATTTTTAGCTTTTTCCTGCTAATCCTAGCATGATAAAGAAGATTCAAAGAGAGTGAGATGCCAGGTCCTTTCATTCAGTCAGTAGCTTCAAACATTTCTGGTATATGAAAAACATGTTTTTCAATGGCAAAAATCAATGAATATTGTAAATGCACAAACAGTAATATCTCCACATTGCACGGTGCAATTCTGAAATTTTTTGCTTTTTCCTGCTAATCCTAGCATGATAAAGAAGATTCAAAGAGAGTGAGATGCCAGCTCCTTTCATTCAGTCAGTAGCTTCAAACATTTCTGGTATATGAAAAACATGTTTTTCAATGGCAAAAATCAATGAATATTGTAAATGCACAAACAGTAATATCTCCACATTGCACGGTGCAATTCTGAAATTTTTAACTTTTTCCTGCTAATCCTAGCATGATAAAGAAGATTCAAAGAGAGTGAGATGCCAGCTCCTTTCATTCAGTCAGTAGCTTCAAACATTTCTGGTATATGAAAAACATGTTTTTCAATGGCAAAAATCAATGAATATTGTAAATGCACAAACAGTAATATCTCCACATTGCAAGGTGCAATTCTGAAATTTTTAGCTTTTTCCTGCTAATCCTAGCATGATAAAGAAGATTCAAAGAGAGTGAGATGCCAGCTCCTTTCATTCAGTCAGTAGCTTCAAACATTTCTGGACGTTTTTCAATGGCAAAAATCAATGAACATTGTAAATGCACAAACAGTAATATCTCCACATTGCACGGTGCAATTCTGAAATTTTTAGCTTTTTCCTGTTAATCCTAGCATGATAAAGAAGATTCAAAGAGAGTGAGATGCCAGCTCCTTTCATTCAGTCAGTAGCTTCAAACATTTCTGGTATATGAAAAACATGTTTTTCAATGGCAAAAATCAATGAATATTGTAAATGCACAAACAGTAATATCTCCACATTGCAAGGTGCAATTCTGAAATTTTTAGCTTTTTCCTGCTAATCCTAGCATGATAAAGAAGATTCAAAGAGAGTGAGATGCCAGCTCCTTTCATTCAGTCAGTAGCTTCAAACATTTCTGGTATATGAAAAACATGTTTTTCAATGGCAAAAATCAATGAATATTGTAAATGCACAAACAGTAATATCTCCACATTGCAAGGTGCAATTCTGAAATTTTTAGCTTTTTCCTGCTAATCCTAGCATGATAAAGAAGATTCAAAGAGAGTGAGATGCCAGCTCCTTTCATTCAGTCAGTAGCTTCAAACATTTCTGGTATATGAAAAACATGTTTTTCAATGGCAAAAATCAATGAATATTGTAAATGCACAAACAGTAATATCTCCACATTGCAAGGTGCAATTCTGAAATTTTTTGCTTTTTCCTGCTAATCCTAGCATGATAAAGAAGATTCAAAGAGAGTGAGATGCCAGCTCCTTTCATTCAGTCAGTAGCTTCAAACATTTCTGGTATATGAAAAACATGTTTTTCAATGGCAAAAATCAATGAATATTGTAAATGCACAAACAGTAATATCTCCACATTGCACGGTGCAATTCTGAAATTTTTAGCTTTTTCCTGCTAATCCTAGCATGATAAAGAAGATTCAAAGAGAGTGAGATGCCAGCTCCTTTCATTCAGTCAGTAGCTTCAAACATTTCTGGTATATGAAAAACATGTTTTTCAATGGCAAAAATCAATGAATATTGTAAATGCACAAACAGTAATATCTCCACATTGCACGGTGCAATTCTGAAATTTTTAGCTTTTTCCTGTTAATCCTAGCATGATAAAGAAGATTCAAAGAGAGTGAGATGCCAGCTCCTTTCATTCAGTCAGTAGCTTCAAACATTTCTGGTATATGAAAAACATGTTTTTCAATGGCAAAAATCAATGAATATTGTAAATGCACAAACAGTAATATCTCCACATTGCACGGTGCAATTCTGAAATTTTTTGCTTTTTCCTGTTAATCCTAGCATGATAAACAAGATTCAAAGAGAGTGAGATGCCAGCTCCTTTCATTCAGTCAGTAGCTTCAAACATTTCTGGTATATGAAAAACATGTTTTTCAATGGCAAAAATCAATGAATATTGTAAATGCACAAACAGTAATATCTCCACATTGCACGGTGCAATTCTGAAATTTTTTGCTTTTTCCTGTTAATCCTAGCATGATAAAGAAGATTCAAAGAGAGTGAGATGCCAGCTCCTTTCATTCAGTCAGTAGCTTCAAACATTTCTGGTATATGAAAAACATGTTTTTCAATGGCAAAAATCAATGAATATTGTAAATGCACAAACAGTAATATCTCTACATTGCACGGTGCAATTCTGAAATTTTTAGCTTTTTCCTGCTAATCCTAGCATGATAAAGAAGATTCAAAGAGAGTGAGATGCCAGCTCCTTTCATTCAGTCAGTAGCTTCAAACATTTCTGGACGTTTTTCAATGGCAAAAATCAATGAATATTGTAAATGCACAAACAGTAATATCTCCACATTGCACGGTGCAATTCTGAAATTTTTAGCTTTTTCCTGTTAATCCTAGCATGATAAAGAAGATTCAAAGAGAGTGAGATGCCAGCTCCTTTCATTCAGTCAGTAGCTTCAAACATTTCTGGTATATGAAAAACATGTTTTTCAATGGCAAAAATCAATGAATATTGTAAATGCACAAACAGTAATATCTCCACATTGCACGGTGCAATTCTGAAATTTTTAGCTTTTTCCTGTTAATCCTAGCATGATAAAGAAGATTCAAAGAGAGTGAGATGCCAGCTACTTTCATTCAGTCAGTAGCTTCAAACATTTCTGGACGTTTTTCAATGGCAAAAATCAATGAATATTGTAAATGCACAAACAGTAATATCTCCACATTGCAAGGTGCAATTCTGAAATTTTTAGCTTTTTCCTGTTAATCCTAGCATGATAAAGAAGATTCAAAGAGAGTGAGATGCCAGCTCCTTTCATTCAGTCAGTAGCTTCAAACATTTCTGGTATATGAAAAACATGTTTTTCAATGGCAAAAATCAATGAATATTGTAAATGCACAAACAGTAATATCTCCACATTGCACGGTGCAATTCTGAAATTTTTAGCTTTTTCCTGTTAATCCTAGCATGATAAAGAAGATTCAAAGAGAGTGAGATGCCAGCTCCTTTCATTCAGTCAGTAGCTTCAAACATTTCTGGTATATGAAAAACATGTTTTTCAATGGCAAAAATCAATGAATATTGTAAATGCACAAACAGTAATATCTCCACATTGCACGGTGCAATTCTGAAATTTTTTGCTTTTTCCTGCTAATCCTAGCATGATAAAGAAGATTCAAAGAGAGTGAGATGCCAGCTCCTTTCATTCAGTCAGTAGCTTCAAACATTTCTGGACGTTTTTCAATGGCAAAAATCAATGAATATTGTAAATGCACAAACAGTAATATCTCCACATTGCACGGTGCAATTCTGAAATTTTTAGCTTTTTCCTGTTAATCCTAGCATGATAAAGAAGATTCAAAGAGAGTGAGATGCCAGCTCCTTTCATTCAGTCAGTAGCTTCAAACATTTCTGGTATATGAAAAACATGTTTTTCAATGGCAAAAATCAATGAATATTGTAAATGCACAAACAGTAATATCTCCACATTGCAAGGTGCAATTCTGAAATTTTTAGCTTTTTCCTGCTAATCCTAGCATGATAAAGAAGATTCAAAGAGAGTGAGATGCCAGCTCCTTTCATTCAGTCAGTAGCTTCAAACATTTCTGGTATATGAAAAACATGTTTTTCAATGGCAAAAATCAATGAATATTGTAAATGCACAAACAGTAATATCTCCACATTGCAAGGTGCAATTCTGAAATTTTTAGCTTTTTCCTGCTAATCCTAGCATGATAAAGAAGATTCAAAGAGAGTGAGATGCCAGCTCCTTTCATTCAGTCAGTAGCTTCAAACATTTCTGGTATATGAAAAACATGTTTTTCAATGGCAAAAATCAATGAATATTGTAAATGCACAAACAGTAATATCTCCACATTGCACGGTGCAATTCTGAAATTTTTTGCTTTTTCCTGTTAATCCTAGCATGATAAAGAAGATTCAAAGAGAGTGAGATGCCAGCTCCTTTCATTCAGTCAGTAGCTTCAAACATTTCTGGTATATGAAAACATGTTTTTCAATGGCAAAAATCAATGAATATTGTAAATGCACAAACAGTAATATCTCCACATTGCACGGTGCAATTCTGAAATTTTTAGCTTTTTCCTGCTAATCCTAGCATGATAAAGAAGATTCAAAGAGAGTGAGATGCCAGCTCCTTTCATTCAGTCAGTAGCTTCAAACATTTCTGGTATATGAAAAACATGTTTTTCAATGGCAAAAATCAATGAATATTGTAAATGCACAAACAGTAATATCTCCACAGTGCACGGTGCAATTCTGAAATTTTTAGCTTTTTCCTGCTAATCCTAGCATGATAAAGAAGATTCAAAGAGAGTGAGATGCCAGCTCCTTTCATTCAGTCAGTAGCTTCAAACATTTCTGGACGTTTTTCAATGGCAAAAATCAATGAATATTGTAAATGCACAAACAGTAATATCTCCACATTGCACGGTGCAATTCTGAAATTTTTTGCTTTTTCCTGTTAATCCTAGCATGATAAAGAAGATTCAAAGAGAGTGAGATGCCAGCTCCTTTCATTCAGTCAGTAGCTTCAAACATTTCTGGTATATGAAAAACATGTTTTTCAATGGCAAAAATCAATGAATATTGTAAATGCACAAACAGTAATATCTCCACATTGCAAGGTGCAATTCTGAAATTTTTTGCTTTTTCCTGTTAATCCTAGCATGATAAAGAAGATTCAAAGAGAGTGAGATGCCAGCTCCTTTCATTCAGTCAGTAGCTTCAAACATTTCTGGACGTTTTTCAATGGCAAAAATCAATGAATATTGTAAATGCACAAACAGTAATATCTCCACATTGCAAGGTGCAATTCTGAAATTTTTAGCTTTTTCCTGTTAATCCTAGCATGATAAAGAAGATTCAAAGAGAGTGAGATGCCAGCTCCTTTCATTCAGTCAGTAGCTTCAAACATTTCTGGTATATGAAAAACATGTTTTTCAATGGCAAAAATCAATGAATATTGTAAATGCACAAACAGTAATATCTCCACATTGCACGGTGCAATTCTGAAATTTTTTGCTTTTTCCTGCTAATCCTAGCATGATAAAGAAGATTCAAAGAGAGTGAGATGCCAGCTCCTTTCATTCAGTCAGTAGCTTCAAACATTTCTGGTATATGAAAAACATGTTTTTCAATGGCAAAAATCAATGAATATTGTAAATGCACAAACAGTAATATCTCCACATTGCAAGGTGCAATTCTGAAATTTTTAGCTTTTTCCTGTTAATCCTAGCATGATAAAGAAGATTCAAAGAGAGTGAGATGCCAGCTCCTTTCATTCAGTCAGTAGCTTCAAACATTTCTGGTATATGAAAAACATGTTTTTCAATGGCAAAAATCAATGAATATTGTAAATGCACAAACAGTAATATCTCCACATTGCACGGTGCAAGTCTGAAATTTTTTGCTTTTTCCTGCTAATCCTAGCATGATAAAGAAGATTCAAAGAGAGTGAGATGCCAGCTCCTTTCATTCAGTCAGTAGCTTCAAACATTTCTGGTATATGAAAAACATGTTTTTCAATGGCAAAAATCAATGAATATTGTAAATGCACAAACAGTAATATCTCCACATTGCACGGTGCAATTCTGAAATTTTTAGCTTTTTCCTGCTAATCCTAGCATGATAAAGAAGATTCAAAGAGAGTGAGATGCCAGCTCCTTTCATTCAGTCAGTAGCTTCAAACATTTCTGGTATATGAAAAACATGTTTTTCAATGGCAAAAATCAATGAATATTGTAAATGCACAAACAGTAATATCTCCACATTGCACGGTGCAATTCTGAAATTTTTAGCTTTTTCCTGTTAATCCTAGCATGATAAAGAAGATTCAAAGAGAGTGAGATGCCAGCTACTTTCATTCAGTCAGTAGCTTCAAACATTTCTGGACGTTTTTCAATGGCAAAAATCAATGAATATTGTAAATGCACAAACAGTAATATCTCCACATTGCAAGGTGCAATTCTGAAATTTTTAGCTTTTTCCTGTTAATCCTAGCATGATAAAGAAGATTCAAAGAGAGTGAGATGCCAGCTCCTTTCATTCAGTCAGTAGCTTCAAACATTTCTGGTATATGAAAAACATGTTTTTCAATGGCAAAAATCAATGAATATTGTAAATGCACAAACAGTAATATCTCCACATTGCACGGTGCAATTCTGAAATTTTTAGCTTTTTCCTGTTAATCCTAGCATGATAAAGAAGATTCAAAGAGAGTGAGATGCCAGCTCCTTTCATTCAGTCAGTAGCTTCAAACATTTCTGGTATATGAAAAACATGTTTTTCAATGGCAAAAATCAATGAATATTGTAAATGCACAAACAGTAATATCTCCACATTGCACGGTGCAATTCTGAAATTTTTTGCTTTTTCCTGCTAATCCTAGCATGATAAAGAAGATTCAAAGAGAGTGAGATGCCAGCTCCTTTCATTCAGTCAGTAGCTTCAAACATTTCTGGACGTTTTTCAATGGCAAAAATCAATGAATATTGTAAATGCACAAACAGTAATATCTCCACATTGCACGGTGCAATTCTGAAATTTTTAGCTTTTTCCTGTTAATCCTAGCATGATAAAGAAGATTCAAAGAGAGTGAGATGCCAGCTCCTTTCATTCAGTCAGTAGCTTCAAACATTTCTGGTATATGAAAAACATGTTTTTCAATGGCAAAAATCAATGAATATTGTAAATGCACAAACAGTAATATCTCCACATTGCAAGGTGCAATTCTGAAATTTTTAGCTTTTTCCTGCTAATCCTAGCATGATAAAGAAGATTCAAAGAGAGTGAGATGCCAGCTCCTTTCATTCAGTCAGTAGCTTCAAACATTTCTGGTATATGAAAAACATGTTTTTCAATGGCAAAAATCAATGAATATTGTAAATGCACAAACAGTAATATCTCCACATTGCAAGGTGCAATTCTGAAATTTTTAGCTTTTTCCTGCTAATCCTAGCATGATAAAGAAGATTCAAAGAGAGTGAGATGCCAGCTCCTTTCATTCAGTCAGTAGCTTCAAACATTTCTGGTATATGAAAAACATGTTTTTCAATGGCAAAAATCAATGAATATTGTAAATGCACAAACAGTAATATCTCCACATTGCACGGTGCAATTCTGAAATTTTTTGCTTTTTCCTGTTAATCCTAGCATGATAAAGAAGATTCAAAGAGAGTGAGATGCCAGCTCCTTTCATTCAGTCAGTAGCTTCAAACATTTCTGGTATATGAAAAACATGTTTTTCAATGGCAAAAATCAATGAATATTGTAAATGCACAAACAGTAATATCTCCACATTGCACGGTGCAATTCTGAAATTTTTAGCTTTTTCCTGCTAATCCTAGCATGATAAAGAAGATTCAAAGAGAGTGAGATGCCAGCTCCTTTCATTCAGTCAGTAGCTTCAAACATTTCTGGTATATGAAAAACATGTTTTTCAATGGCAAAAATCAATGAATATTGTAAATGCACAAACAGTAATATCTCCACATTGCACGGTGCAATTCTGAAATTTTTAGCTTTTTCCTGCTAATCCTAGCATGATAAAGAAGATTCAAAGAGAGTGAGATGCCAGCTCCTTTCATTCAGTCAGTAGCTTCAAACATTTCTGGACGTTTTTCAATGGCAAAAATCAATGAATATTGTAAATGCACAAACAGTAATATCTCCACATTGCACGGTGCAATTCTGAAATTTTTTGCTTTTTCCTGTTAATCCTAGCATGATAAAGAAGATTCAAAGAGAGTGAGATGCCAGCTCCTTTCATTCAGTCAGTAGCTTCAAACATTTCTGGTATATGAAAAACATGTTTTTCAATGGCAAAAATCAATGAATATTGTAAATGCACAAACAGTAATATCTCCACATTGCAAGGTGCAATTCTGAAATTTTTTGCTTTTTCCTGTTAATCCTAGCATGATAAAGAAGATTCAAAGAGAGTGAGATGCCAGCTCCTTTCATTCAGTCAGTAGCTTCAAACATTTCTGGACGTTTTTCAATGGCAAAAATCAATGAATATTGTAAATGCACAAACAGTAATATCTCCACATTGCAAGGTGCAATTCTGAAATTTTTAGCTTTTTCCTGTTAATCCTAGCATGATAAAGAAGATTCAAAGAGAGTGAGATGCCAGCTCCTTTCATTCAGTCAGTAGCTTCAAACATTTCTGGTATATGAAAAACATGTTTTTCAATGGCAAAAATCAATGAATATTGTAAATGCACAAACAGTAATATCTCCACATTGCACGGTGCAATTCTGAAATTTTTTGCTTTTTCCTGCTAATCCTAGCATGATAAAGAAGATTCAAAGAGAGTGAGATGCCAGCTCCTTTCATTCAGTCAGTAGCTTCAAACATTTCTGGTATATGAAAAACATGTTTTTCAATGGCAAAAATCAATGAATATTGTAAATGCACAAACAGTAATATCTCCACATTGCACGGTGCAATTCTGAAATTTTTAGCTTTTTCCTGCTAATCCTAGCATGATAAAGAAGATTCAAAGAGAGTGAGATGCCAGCTCCTTTCATTCAGTCAGTAGCTTCAAACATTTCTGGTATATGAAAAACATGTTTTTCAATGGCAAAAATCAATGAATATTGTAAATGCACAAACAGTAATATCTCCACATTGCAAGGTGCAATTCTGAAATTTTTAGCTTTTTCCTGCTAATCCTAGCATGATAAAGAAGATTCAAAGAGAGTGAGATGCCAGCTCCTTTCATTCAGTCAGTAGCTTCAAACATTTCTGGACGTTTTTCAATGGCAAAAATCAATGAATATTGTAAATGCACAAACAGTAATATCTCCACATTGCACGGTGCAATTCTGAAATTTTTAGCTTTTTCCTGTTAATCCTAGCATGATAAAGAAGATTCAAAGAGAGTGAGATGCCAGCTCCTTTCATTCAGTCAGTAGCTTCAAACATTTCTGGTATATGAAAAACATGTTTTTCAATGGCAAAAATCAATGAATATTGTAAATGCACAAACAGTAATATCTCCACATTGCAAGGTGCAATTCTGAAATTTTTAGCTTTTTCCTGCTAATCCTAGCATGATAAAGAAGATTCAAAGAGAGTGAGATGCCAGCTCCTTTCATTCAGTCAGTAGCTTCAAACATTTCTGGTATATGAAAAACATGTTTTTCAATGGCAAAAATCAATGAATATTGTAAATGCACAAACAGTAATATCTCCACATTGCAAGGTGCAATTCTGAAATTTTTAGCTTTTTCCTGCTAATCCTAGCATGATAAAGAAGATTCAAAGAGAGTGAGATGCCAGCTCCTTTCATTCAGTCAGTAGCTTCAAACATTTCTGGTATATGAAAAACATGTTTTTCAATGGCAAAAATCAATGAATATTGTAAATGCACAAACAGTAATATCTCCACATTGCAAGGTGCAATTCTGAAATTTTTTGCTTTTTCCTGCTAATCCTAGCATGATAAAGAAGATTCAAAGAGAGTGAGATGCCAGCTCCTTTCATTCAGTCAGTAGCTTCAAACATTTCTGGTATATGAAAAACATGTTTTTCAATGGCAAAAATCAATGAATATTGTAAATGCACAAACAGTAATATCTCCACATTGCACGGTGCAATTCTGAAATTTTTAGCTTTTTCCTGCTAATCCTAGCATGATAAAGAAGATTCAAAGAGAGTGAGATGCCAGCTCCTTTCATTCAGTCAGTAGCTTCAAACATTTCTGGTATATGAAAAACATGTTTTTCAATGGCAAAAATCAATGAATATTGTAAATGCACAAACAGTAATATCTCCACATTGCACGGTGCAATTCTGAAATTTTTAGCTTTTTCCTGTTAATCCTAGCATGATAAAGAAGATTCAAAGAGAGTGAGATGCCAGCTCCTTTCATTCAGTCAGTAGCTTCAAACATTTCTGGTATATGAAAATCATGTTTTTCAATGGCAAAAATCAATGAATATTGTAAATGCACAAACAGTAATATCTCCACATTGCACGGTGCAATTCTGAAATTTTTTGCTTTTTCCTGTTAATCCTAGCATGATAAAGAAGATTCAAAGAGAGTGAGATGCCAGCTCCTTTCATTCAGTCAGTAGCTTTAAACATTTCTGGTATATGAAAAACATGTTTTTCAATGGCAAAAATCAATGAATATTGTAAATGCACAAACAGTAATATCTCCACATTGCACGGTGCAATTCTGAAATTTTTTGCATTTTCCTGTTAATCCTAGCATGATAAAGAAGATTCAAAGAGAGTGAGATGCCAGCTCCTTTCATTCAGTCAGTAGCTTCAAACATTTCTGGTATATGAAAAACATGTTTTTCAATGGCAAAAATCAATGAATATTGTAAATGCACAAACAGTAATATCTCCACATTGCACGGTGCAATTCTGAAATTTTTAGCTTTTTCCTGCTAATCCTAGCATGATAAAGAAGATTCAAAGAGAGTGAGATGCCAGCTCCTTTCATTCAGTCAGTAGCTTCAAACATTTCTGGTATATGAAAAACATGTTTTTCAATGGCAAAAATCAATGAATATTGTAAATGCACAAACAGTAATATCTCCACATTGCAAGGTGCAATTCTGAAATTTTTAGCTTTTTCCTGTTAATCCTAGCATGATAAAGAAGATTCAAAGAGAGTGAGATGCCAGCTCCTTTCATTCAGTCAGTAGCTTCAAACATTTCTGGTATATGAAAAACATGTTTTTCAATGGCAAAAATCAATGAATATTGTAAATGCACAAACAGTAATATCTCCACATTGCAAGGTGCAATTCTGAAATTTTTAGCTTTTTCCTGTTAATCCTAGCATGATAAAGAAGATTCAAAGAGAGTGAGATGCCAGCTCCTTTCATTCAGTCAGTAGCTTCAAACATTTCTGGACGTTTTTCAATGGCAAAAATCAATGAATATTGTAAATGCACAAACAGTAATATCTCCACATTGCACGGTGCCATTCTGAAATTTTTAGCTTTTTCCTGTTAATCCTAGCATGATAAAGAAGATTCAAAGAGAGTGAGATGCCAGCTCCTTTCATTCAGTCAGTAGCTTCAAACATTTCTGGTATATGAAAAACATGTTTTTCAATGGCAAAAATCAATGAATATTGTAAATGCACAAACAGTAATATCTCCACATTGCAAGGTGCAATTCTGAAATTTTTAGCTTTTTCCTGCTAATCCTAGCATGATAAAGAAGATTCAAAGAGAGTGAGATGCCAGCTCCTTTCATTCAGTCAGTAGCTTCAAACATTTCTGGTATATGAAAAACATGTTTTTCAATGGCAAAAATCAATGAATATTGTAAATGCACAAACAGTAATATCTCCACATTGCAAGGTGCAATTCTGAAATTTTTAGCTTTTTCCTGCTAATCCTAGCATGATAAAGAAGATTCAAAGAGAGTGAGATGCCAGCTCCTTTCATTCAGTCAGTAGCTTCAAACATTTCTGGTATATGAAAAACATGTTTTTCAATGGCAAAAATCAATGAATATTGTAAATGCACAAACAGTAATATCTCCACATTGCAAGGTGCAATTCTGAAATTTTTTGCTTTTTCCTGCTAATCCTAGCATGATAAAGAAGATTCAAAGAGAGTGAGATGCCAGCTCCTTTCATTCAGTCAGTAGCTTCAAACATTTCTGGTATATGAAAAACATGTTTTTCAATGGCAAAAATCAATGAATATTGTAAATGCACAAACAGTAATATCTCCACATTGCACGGTGCAATTCTGAAATTTTTAGCTTTTTCCTGCTAATCCTAGCATGATAAAGAAGATTCAAAGAGAGTGAGATGCCAGCTCCTTTCATTCAGTCAGTAGCTTCAAACATTTCTGGTATATGAAAAACATGTTTTTCAATGGCAAAAATCAATGAATATTGTAAATGCACAAACAGTAATATCTCCACATTGCACGGTGCAATTCTGAAATTTTTAGCTTTTTCCTGTTAATCCTAGCATGATAAAGAAGATTCAAAGAGAGTGAGATGCCAGCTCCTTTCATTCAGTCAGTAGCTTCAAACATTTCTGGTATATGAAAAACATGTTTTTCAATGGCAAAAATCAATGAATATTGTAAATGCACAAACAGTAATATCTCCACATTGCACGGTGCAATTCTGAAATTTTTTGCTTTTTCCTGTTAATCCTAGCATGATAAAGAAGATTCAAAGAGAGTGAGATGCCAGCTCCTTTCATTCAGTCAGTAGCTTCAAACATTTCTGGTATATGAAAAACATGTTTTTCAATGGCAAAAATCAATGAATATTGTAAATGCACAAACAGTAATATCTCCACATTGCACGGTGCAATTCTGAAATTTTTTGCTTTTTCCTGTTAATCCTAGCATGATAAAGAAGATTCAAAGAGAGTGAGATGCCAGCTCCTTTCATTCAGTCAGTAGCTTCAAACATTTCTGGTATATGAAAAACATGTTTTTCAATGGCAAAAATCAATGAATATTGTAAATGCACAAACAGTAATATCTCCACATTGCACGGTGCAATTCTGAAATTTTTAGCTTTTTCCTGCTAATCCTAGCATGATAAAGAAGATTCAAAGAGAGTGAGATGCCAGCTCCTTTCATTCAGTCAGTAGCTTCAAACATTTCTGGTATATGAAAAACATGTTTTTCAATGGCAAAAATCAATGAATATTGTAAATGCACAAACAGTAAAATCTCCACATTGCAAGGTGCAATTCTGAAATTTTTAGCTTTTTCCTGTTAATCCTAGCATCATAAAGAAGATTCAAAGAGAGTGAGATGCCAGCTCCTTTCATTCAGTCAGTAGCTTCAAACATTTCTGGTATATGAAAAACATGTTTTTCAATGGCAAAAATCAATGAATATTGTAAATGCACAAACAGTAATATCTCCACATTGCAAGGTGCAATTCTGAAATTTTTAGCTTTTTCCTGTTAATCCTAGCATGATAAAGAAGATTCAAAGAGAGTGAGATGCCAGCTCCTTTCATTCAGTCAGTAGCTTCAAACATTTCTGGTATATGAAAAACATGTTTTTCAATGGCAAAAATCAATGAATATTGTAAATGCACAAACAGTAATATCTCCACATTGCACGGTGCAATTCTGAAATTTTTAGCTTTTTCCTGTTAATCCTAGCATGATAAAGAAGATTCAAAGAGAGTGAGATGCCAGCTCCTTTCATTCAGTCAGTAGCTTCAAACATTTCTGGACGTTTTTCAATGGCAAAAATCAATGAATATTGTAAATGCACAAACAGTAATATCTCCACATTGCAAGGTGCAATTCTGAAATTTTTAGCTTTTTCCTGCTAATCCTAGCATGATAAAGAAGATTCAAAGAGAGTGAGATGCCAGCTCCTTTCATTCAGTCAGTAGCTTCAAACATTTCTGGTATATGAAAAACATGTTTTTCAATGGCAAAAATCAATGAATATTGTAAATGCACAAACAGTAATATCTCCACATTGCACGGTGCAATTCTGAAATTTTTAGCTTTTTCCTGTTAATCCTAGCATGATAAAGAAGATTCAAAGAGAGTGAGATGCCAGCTCCTTTCATTCAGTCAGTAGCTTCAAACATTTCTGGTATATGAAAAACATGTTTTTCAATGGCAAAAATCAATGAATATTGTAAATGCACAAACAGTAATATCTCCACATTGCACGGTGCAATTCTGAAATTTTTTGCTTTTTCCTGTTAATCCTAGCATGATAAAGAAGATTCAAAGAGAGTGAGATGCCAGCTCCTTTCATTCAGTCAGTAGCTTCAAACATTTCTGGACGTTTTTCAATGGCAAAAATCAATGAATATTGTAAATGCACAAACAGTAATATCTCCACATTGCAAGATGCAATTCTGAAATTTTTAGCTTTTTCCTGTTAATCCTAGCATGATAAAGAAGATTCAAAGAGAGTGAGATGCCAGCTCCTTTCATTCAGTCAGTAGCTTCAAACATTTCTGGTATATGAAAAACATGTTTTTCAATGGCAAAAATCAATGAATATTGTAAATGCACAAACAGTAATATCTCCACATTGCAAGGTGCAATTCTGAAATTTTTTGCTTTTTCCTGCTAATCCTAGCATGATAAAGAAGATTCAAAGAGAGTGAGATGCCAGCTCCTTTCATTCAGTCAGTAGCTTCAAACATTTCTGGTATATGAAAAACATGTTTTTCAATGGCAAAAATCAATGAATATTGTAAATGCACAAACAGTAATATCTCCACATTGCAAGGTGCAATTCTGAAATTTTTAGCTTTTTCCTGTTAATCCTAGCATGATAAAGAAGATTCAAAGAGAGTGAGATGCCAGCTCCTTTCATTCAGTCAGTAGCTTCAAACATTTCTGGTATATGAAAAACATGTTTTTCAATGGCAAAAATCAATGAATATTGTAAATGCACAAACAGTAATATCTCCACATTGCACGGTGCAATTCTGAAATTTTTAGCTTTTTCCTGTTAATCCTAGCATGATAAAGAAGATTCAAAGAGAGTGAGATGCCAGCTCCTTTCATTCAGTCAGTAGCTTCAAACATTTCTGGACGTTTTTCAATGGCAAAAATCAATGAATATTGTAAATGCACAAACAGTAATATCTCCACATTGCAAGGTGCAATTCTGAAATTTTTAGCTTTTTCCTGCTAATCCTAGCATGATAAAGAAGATTCAAAGAGAGTGAGATGCCAGCTCCTTTCATTCAGTCAGTAGCTTCAAACATTTCTGGTATATGAAAAACATGTTTTTCAATGGCAAAAATCAATGAATATTGTAAATGCACAAACAGTAATATCTCCACATTGCACGGTGCAATTCTGAAATTTTTAGCTTTTTCCTGTTAATCCTAGCATGATAAAGAAGATTCAAAGAGAGTGAGATGCCAGCTCCTTTCATTCAGTCAGTAGCTTCAAACATTTCTGGTATATGAAAAACATGTTTTTCAATGGCAAAAATCAATGAATATTGTAAATGCACAAACAGTAATATCTCCACATTGCACGGTGCAATTCTGAAATTTTTTGCTTTTTCCTGTTAATCCTAGCATGATAAAGAAGATTCAAAGAGAGTGAGATGCCAGCTCCTTTCATTCAGTCAGTAGCTTCAAACATTTCTGGACGTTTTTCAATGGCAAAAATCAATGAATATTGTAAATGCACAAACAGTAATATCTCCACATTGCAAGATGCAATTCTGAAATTTTTAGCTTTTTCCTGTTAATCCTAGCATGATAAAGAAGATTCAAAGAGAGTGAGATGCCAGCTCCTTTCATTCAGTCAGTAGCTTCAAACATTTCTGGTATATGAAAAACATGTTTTTCAATGGCAAAAATCAATGAATATTGTAAATGCACAAACAGTAATATCTCCACATTGCAAGGTGCAATTCTGAAATTTTTTGCTTTTTCCTGCTAATCCTAGCATGATAAAGAAGATTCAAAGAGAGTGAGATGCCAGCTCCTTTCATTCAGTCAGTAGCTTCAAACATTTCTGGTATATGAAAAACATGTTTTTCAATGGCAAAAATCAATGAATATTGTAAATGCACAAACAGTAATATCTCCACATTGCAAGGTGCAATTCTGAAATTTTTAGCTTTTTCCTGTTAATCCTAGCATGATAAAGAAGATTCAAAGAGAGTGAGATGCCAGCTCCTTTCATTCAGTCAGTAGCTTCAAACATTTCTGGACGTTTTTCAATGGCAAAAATCAATGAATATTGTAAATGCACAAACAGTAATATCTCCACATTGCAAGGTGCAATTCTGAAATTTTTTGCTTTTTCCTGCTAATCCTAGCATGATAAAGAAGATTCAAAGAGAGTGAGATGCCAGCTCCTTTCATTCAGTCAGTAGCTTCAAACATTTCTGGTATATGAAAAACATGTTTTTCAATGGCAAAAATCAATGAATATTGTAAATGCACAAACAGTAATATCTCCACATTGCAAGGTGCAATTCTGAAATTTTTAGCTTTTTCCTTCTAATCCTAGCATGATAAAGAAGATTCAAAGAGAGTGAGATGCCAGCTCCTTTCATTCAGTCAGTAGCTTCAAACATTTCTGGACGTTTTTCAATGGCAAAAATCAATGAATATTGTAAATGCACAAACAGTAATATCTCCACATTGCAAGGTGCAATTCTGAAATTTTTAGCTTTTTCCTGTTAATCCTAGCATGATAAAGAAGATTCAAAGAGAGTGAGATGCCAGCTCCTTTCATTCAGTCAGTAGCTTCAAACATTTCTGGACGTTTTTCAATGGCAAAAATCAATGAATATTGTAAATGCACAAACAGTAATATCTCCACATTGCAAGGTGCAATTCTGAAATTTTTAGCTTTTTCCTGTTAATCCTAGCATGATAAAGAAGATTCAAAGAGAGTGAGATGCCAGCTCCTTTCATTCAGTCAGTAGCTTCAAACATTTCTGGTATATGAAAAACATGTTTTTCAATGGCAAAAATCAATGAATATTGTAAATGCACAAACAGTAATATCTCCACATTGCAAGGTGCAATTCTGAAATTTTTAGCTTTTTCCTGCTAATCCTAGCATGATAAAGAAGATTCAAAGAGAGTGAGATGCCAGCTCCTTTCATTCAGTCAGTAGCTTCAAACATTTCTGGTATATGAAAAACTTGTTTTTCAATGGCAAAAATCAATGAATATTGTAAATGCACAAACAGTAATATCTCCACATTGCACGGTGCAATTCTGAAATTTTTAGCTTTTTCCTGTTAATCCTAGCATGATAAAGAAGATTCAAAGAGAGTGAGATGCCAGCTCCTTTCATTCAGTCAGTAGCTTCAAACATTTCTGGTATATGAAAAACATGTTTTTCAATGGCAAAAATCAATGAATATTGTAAATGCACAAACAGTAATATCTCCACATTGCAAGGTGCAATTCTGAAATTTTTAGCTTTTTCCTGTTAATCCTAGCATGATAAAGAAGATTCAAAGAGAGTGAGATGCCAGCTCCTTTCATTCAGTCAGTAGCTTCAAACATTTCTGGTATATGAAAAACATGTTTTTCAATGGCAAAAATCAATGAATATTGTAAATGCACAAACAGTAATATCTCCACATTGCACGGTGCAATTCTGAAATTTTTTGCTTTTTCCTGCTAATCCTAGCATGATAAAGAAGATTCAAAGAGAGTGAGATGCCAGCTCCTTTCATTCAGTCAGTAGCTTCAAACATTTCTGGTATATGAAAAACATGTTTTTCAATGGCAAAAATCAATGAATATTGTAAATGCACAAACAGTAATATCTCCACATTGCACGGTGCAATTCTGAAATTTTTTGCTTTTTCCTGTTAATCCTAGCATGATAAAGAAGATTCAAAGAGAGTGAGATGCCAGCTCCTTTCATTCAGTCAGTAGCTTCAAACATTTCTGGTATATGAAAAACATGTTTTTCAATGGCAAAAATCAATGAATATTGTAAATGCACAAACAGTAATATCTCCACATTGCACGGTGCAATTCTGAAATTTTTAGCTTTTTCCTGTTAATCCTAGCATGATAAAGAAGATTCAAAGAGAGTGAGATGCCAGCTCCTTTCATTCAGTCAGTAGCTTCAAACATTTCTGGACGTTTTTCAATGGCAAAAATCAATGAATATTGTAAATGCACAAACAGTAATATCTCCACATTGTAAGGTGCAATTCTGAAATTTTTTGCTTTTTCCTGCTAATCCTAGCATGATAAAGAAGATTCAAAGAGAGTGAGATGCCAGCTCCTTTCATTCAGTCAGTAGCTTCAAACATTTCTGGTATATGAAAAACATGTTTTTCAATGGCAAAAATCAATGAATATTGTAAATGCACAAACAGTAATATTTCCACATTGCACGGTGCAATTCTGAAATTTTTAGCTTTTTCCTGTTAATCCTAGCATGATAAAGAAGATTCAAAGAGAGTGAGATGCCAGCTCCTTTCATTCAGTCAGTAGCTTCAAACATTTCTGGACGTTTTTCAATGGCAAAAATCAATGAATATTGTAAATGCACAAACAGTAATATCTCCACATTGCAAGGTGCAATTCTGAAATTTTTTGCTTTTTCCTGCTAATCCTAGCATGATAAAGAAGATTCAAAGAGAGTGAGATGCCAGCTCCTTTCATTCAGTCAGTAGCTTCAAACATTTCTGGTATATGAAAAACATGTTTTTCAATGGCAAAAATCAATGAATATTGTAAATGCACAAACAGTAATATCTCCACATTGCACGGTGCAATTCTGAAATTTTTAGCTTTTTCCTGTTAATCCTAGCATGATAAAGAAGATTCAAAGAGAGTGAGATGCCAGCTCCTTTCATTCAGTCAGTAGCTTCAAACATTTCTGGTATATGAAAAACATGTTTTTCAATGGCAAAAATCAATGAATATTGTAAATGCACAAACAGTAATATCTCCACATTGCATGGTGCAATTCTGAAATTTTTAGCTTTTTCCTGTTAATCCTAGCATGATAAAGAAGATTCAAAGAGAGTGAGATGCCAGCTCCTTTCATTCAGTCAGTAGCTTCAAACATTTCTGGTATATGAAAAACATGTTTTTCAATGGCAAAAATCAATGAATATTGTAAATGCACAAACAGTAATATCTCCACATTGCACGGTGCAATTCTGAAATTTTTTGCTTTTTCCTGCTAATCCTAGCATGATAAAGAAGATTCAAAGAGAGTGAGATGCCAGCTCCTTTCATTCAGTCAGTAGCTTCAAACATTTCTGGTATATGAAAAACATGTTTTTCAATGGCAAAAATCAATGAATATTGTAAATGCACAAACAGTAATATCTCCACATTGCAAGGTGCAATTCTGAAATTTTTTGCTTTTTCCTGCTAATCCTAGCATGATAAAGAAGATTCAAAGAGAGTGAGATGCCAGCTCCTTTCATTCAGTCAGTAGCTTCAAACATTTCTGGTATATGAAAAACATGTTTTTCAATGGCAAAAATCAATGAATATTGTAAATGCACAAACAGTAATATCTCCACATTGCAAGGTGCAATTCTGAAATTTTTAGCTTTTTCCTGTTAATCCTAGCATGATAAAGAAGATTCAAAGAGAGTGAGATGCCAGCTCCTTTCATTCAGTCAGTAGCTTCAAACATTTCTGGACGTTTTTCAATGGCAAAAATCAATGAATATTGTAAATGCACAAACAGTAATATCTCCACATTGCAAGGTGCAATTCTGAAATTCTTAGCTTTTTCCTGTTAATCCTAGCATGATAAAGAAGATTCAAAGAGAGTGAGATGCCAGCTCCTTTCATTCAGTCAGTAGCTTCAAACATTTCTGGTATATGAAAAACATGTTTTTCAATGGCAAAAATCAATGAATATTGTAAATGCACAAACAGTAATATCTCCACATTGCACGGTGCAATTCTGAAATTTTTAGCTTTTTCCTGTTAATCCTAGCATGATAAAGAAGATTCAAAGAGAGTGAGATGCCAGCTCCTTTCATTCAGTCAGTAGCTTCAAACATTTCTGGTATATGAAAAACATGTTTTTCAATGGCAAAAATCAATGAATATTGTAAATGCACAAACAGTAATATCTCCACATTGCACGGTGCAATTCTGAAATTTTTTGCTTTTTCCTGCTAATCCTAGCATGATAAAGAAGATTCAAAGAGAG
Source organism: Phyllobates terribilis (assembly GCF_046119375.1). Taxonomy (NCBI): domain Eukaryota; kingdom Metazoa; phylum Chordata; class Amphibia; order Anura; family Dendrobatidae; genus Phyllobates; species Phyllobates terribilis. The sequence goes on from NW_027367795.1 coordinate 39,770, forward strand.
TGAGATGCCAGCTCCTTTCATTCAGTCAGTAGCTTCAAACATTTCTGGACGTTTTTCAATGGCAAAAATCAATGAATATTGTAAATGCACAAACAGTAATATCTCCACATTGCACGGTGCAATTCTGAAATTTTTAGCTTTTTCCTGTTAATCCTAGCATGATAAAGAAGATTCAAAGAGAGTGAGATGCCAGCTCCTTTCATTCAGTCAGTAGCTTCAAACATTTCTGGTATATGAAAAACATGTTTTTCAATGGCAAAAATCAATGAATATTGTAAATGCACAAACAGTAATATCTCCACATTGCAAGGTGCAATTCTGAAATTTTTAGCTTTTTCCTGTTAATCCTAGCATGATAAAGAAGATTCAAAGAGAGTGAGATGCCAGCTCCTTTCATTCAGTCAGTAGCTTCAAACATTTCTGGTATATGAAAAACATGTTTTTCAATGGCAAAAATCAATGAATATTGTAAATGCACAAACAGTAATATCTCCACATTGCACGGTGCAATTCTGAAATTTTTTGCTTTTTCCTGCTAATCCTAGCATGATAAAGAAGATTCAAAGAGAGTGAGATGCCAGCTCCTTTCATTCAGTCAGTAGCTTCAAACATTTCTGGTATATGAAAAACATGTTTTTCAATGGCAAAAATCAATGAATATTGTAAATGCACAAACAGTAATATCTCCACATTGCACGGTGCAATTCTGAAATTTTTTGCTTTTTCCTGCTAATCCTAGCATGATAAAGAAGATTCAAAGAGAGTGAGATGCCAGCTCCTTTCATTCAGTCAGTAGCTTCAAACATTTCTGGTATATGAAAAACATGTTTTTCAATGGCAAAAATCAATGAATATTGTAAATGCACAAACAGTAATATCTCCACATTGCACGGTGCAATTCTGAAATTTTTAGCTTTTTCCTGTTAATCCTAGCATGATAAAGAAGATTCAAAGAGAGTGAGATGCCAGCTCCTTTCATTCAGTCAGTAGCTTCAAACATTTCTGGACGTTTTTCAATGGCAAAAATCAATGAATATTGTAAATGCACAAACAGTAATATCTCCACATTGTAAGGTGCAATTCTGAAATTTTTTGCTTTTTCCTGCTAATCCTAGCATGATAAAGAAGATTCAAAGAGAGTGAGATGCCAGCTCCTTTCATTCAGTCAGTAGCTTCAAACATTTCTGGTATATGAAAAACATGTTTTTCAATGGCAAAAATCAATGAATATTGTAAATGCACAAACAGTAATATTTCCACATTGCACGGTGCAATTCTGAAATTTTTAGCTTTTTCCTGTTAATCCTAGCATGATAAAGAAGATTCAAAGAGAGTGAGATGCCAGCTCCTTTCATTCAGTCAGTAGCTTCAAACATTTCTGGACGTTTTTCAATGGCAAAAATCAATGAATATTGTAAATGCACAAACAGTAATATCTCCACATTGCAAGGTGCAATTCTGAAATTTTTTGCTTTTTCCTGCTAATCCTAGCATGATAAAGAAGATTCAAAGAGAGTGAGATGCCAGCTCCTTTCATTCAGTCAGTAGCTTCAAACATTTCTGGTATATGAAAAACATGTTTTTCAATGGCAAAAATCAATGAATATTGTAAATGCACAAACAGTAATATCTCCACATTGCACGGTGCAATTCTGAAATTTTTAGCTTTTTCCTGTTAATCCTAGCATGATAAAGAAGATTCAAAGAGAGTGAGATGCCAGCTCCTTTCATTCAGTCAGTAGCTTCAAACATTTCTGGTATATGAAAAACATGTTTTTCAATGGCAAAAATCAATGAATATTGTAAATGCACAAACAGTAATATCTCCACATTGCACGGTGCAATTCTGAAATTTTTAGCTTTTTCCTGTTAATCCTAGCATGATAAAGAAGATTCAAAGAGAGTGAGATGCCAGCTCCTTTCATTCAGTCAGTAGCTTCAAACATTTCTGGTATATGAAAAACATGTTTTTCAATGGCAAAAATCAATGAATATTGTAGATGCACAAACAGTAATATCTCCACATTGCACGGTGCAATTCTGAAATTTTTTGCTTTTTCCTGCTAATCCTAGCATGATAAAGAAGATTCAAAGAGAGTGAGATGCCAGCTCCTTTCATTCAGTCAGTAGCTTCAAACATTTCTGGTATATGAAAAACATGTTTTTCAATGGCAAAAATCAATGAATATTGTAAATGCACAAACAGTAATATCTCCACATTGCAAGGTGCAATTCTGAAATTTTTTGCTTTTTCCTGCTAATCCTAGCATGATAAAGAAGATTCAAAGAGAGTGAGATGCCAGCTCCTTTCATTCAGTCAGTAGCTTCAAACATTTCTGGTATATGAAAAACATGTTTTTCAATGGCAAAAATCAATGAATATTGTAAATGCACAAACAGTAATATCTCCACATTGCAAGGTGCAATTCTGAAATTTTTAGCTTTTTCCTGTTAATCCTAGCATGATAAAGAAGATTCAAAGAGAGTGAGATGCCAGCTCCTTTCATTCAGTCAGTAGCTTCAAACATTTCTGGACGTTTTTCAATGGCAAAAATCAATGAATATTGTAAATGCACAAACAGTAATATCTCCACATTGCACGGTGCAATTCTGAAATTTTTAGCTTTTTCCTGTTAATCCTAGCATGATAAAGAAGATTCAAAGAGAGTGAGATGCCAGCTCCTTTCATTCAGTCAGTAGCTTCAAACATTTCTGGTATATGAAAAACATGTTTTTCAATGGCAAAAATCAATGAATATTGTAAATGCACAAACAGTAATATCTCCACATTGCACGGTGCAATTCTGAAATTTTTTGCTTTTTCCTGCTAATCCTAGCATGATAAAGAAGATTCAAAGAGAGTGAGATGCCAGCTCCTTTCATTCAGTCAGTAGCTTCAAACATTTCTGGTATATGAAAAACATGTTTTTCAATGGCAAAAATCAATGAATATTGTAAATGCACAAACAGTAATATCTCCACATTGCACGGTGCAATTCTGAAATTTTTAGCTTTTTCCTGTTAATCCTAGCATGATAAAGAAGATTCAAAGAGAGTGAGATGCCAGCTCCTTTCATTCAGTCAGTAGCTTCAAACATTTCTGGACGTTTTTCAATGGCAAAAATCAATGAATATTGTAAATGCACAAACAGTAATATCTCCACATTGTAAGGTGCAATTCTGAAATTTTTTGCTTTTTCCTGCTAATCCTAGCATGATAAAGAAGATTCAAAGAGAGTGAGATGCCAGCTCCTTTCATTCAGTCAGTAGCTTCAAACATTTCTGGTATATGAAAAACATGTTTTTCAATGGCAAAAATCAATGAATATTGTAAATGCACAAACAGTAATATTTCCACATTGCACGGTGCAATTCTGAAATTTTTAGCTTTTTCCTGTTAATCCTAGCATGATAAAGAAGATTCAAAGAGAGTGAGATGCCAGCTCCTTTCATTCAGTCAGTAGCTTCAAACATTTCTGGACGTTTTTCAATGGCAAAAATCAATGAATATTGTAAATGCACAAACAGTAATATCTCCACATTGCAAGGTGCAATTCTGAAATTTTTTGCTTTTTCCTGCTAATCCTAGCATGATAAAGAAGATTCAAAGAGAGTGAGATGCCAGCTCCTTTCATTCAGTCAGTAGCTTCAAACATTTCTGGTATATGAAAAACATGTTTTTCAATGGCAAAAATCAATGAATATTGTAAATGCACAAACAGTAATATCTCCACATTGCACGGTGCAATTCTGAAATTTTTAGCTTTTTCCTGTTAATCCTAGCATGATAAAGAAGATTCAAAGAGAGTGAGATGCCAGCTCCTTTCATTCAGTCAGTAGCTTCAAACATTTCTGGTATATGAAAAACATGTTTTTCAATGGCAAAAATCAATGAATATTGTAAATGCACAAACAGTAATATCTCCACATTGCACGGTGCAATTCTGAAATTTTTTGCTTTTTCCTGCTAATCCTAGCATGATAAAGAAGATTCAAAGAGAGTGAGATGCCAGCTCCTTTCATTCAGTCAGTAGCTTCAAACATTTCTGGTATATGAAAAACATGTTTTTCAATGGCAAAAATCAATGAATATTGTAAATGCACAAACAGTAATATCTCCACATTGCAAGGTGCAATTCTGAAATTTTTTGCTTTTTCCTGCTAATCCTAGCATGATAAAGAAGATTCAAAGAGAGTGAGATGCCAGCTCCTTTCATTCAGTCAGTAGCTTCAAACATTTCTGGTATATGAAAAACATGTTTTTCAATGGCAAAAATCAATGAATATTGTAAATGCACAAACAGTAATATCTCCACATTGCAAGGTGCAATTCTGAAATTTTTAGCTTTTTCCTGTTAATCCTAGCATGATAAAGAAGATTCAAAGAGAGTGAGATGCCAGCTCCTTTCATTCAGTCAGTAGCTTCAAACATTTCTGGACGTTTTTCAATGGCAAAAATCAATGAATATTGTAAATGCACAAACAGTAATATCTCCACATTGCACGGTGCAATTCTGAAATTTTTAGCTTTTTCCTGTTAATCCTAGCATGATAAAGAAGATTCAAAGAGAGTGAGATGCCAGCTCCTTTCATTCAGTCAGTAGCTTCAAACATTTCTGGTATATGAAAAACATGTTTTTCAATGGCAAAAATCATTGAATATTGTAAATGCACAAACAGTAATATCTCCACATTGCACGGTGCAATTCTGAAATTTTTTGCTTTTTCCTGCTAATCCTAGCATGATAAAGAAGATTCAAAGAGAGTGAGATGCCAGCTCCTTTCATTCAGTCAGTAGCTTCAAACATTTCTGGACGTTTTTCAATGGCAAAAATCAATGAATATTGTAAATGCACAAACAGTAATATCTCCACATTGCACGGTGCAATTCTGAAATTTTTAGCTTTTTCCTGTTAATCCTAGCATGATAAAGAAGATTCAAAGAGAGTGAGATGCCAGCTCCTTTCATTCAGTCAGTAGCTTCAAACATTTCTGGTATATGAAAAACATGTTTTTCAATGGCAAAAATCAATGAATATTGTAAATGCACAAACAGTAATATCTCCACATTGCAAGGTGCAATTCTGAAATTTTTAGCTTTTTCCTGCTAATCCTAGCATGATAAAGAAGATTCAAAGAGAGTGAGATGCCAGCTCCTTTCATTCAGTCAGTAGCTTCAAACATTTCTGGTATATGAAAAACATGTTTTTCAATGGCAAAAATCAATGAATATTGTAAATGCACAAACAGTAATATCTCCACATTGCAAGGTGCAATTCTGAAATTTTTAGCTTTTTCCTGCTAATCCTAGCATGATAAAGAAGATTCAAAGAGAGTGAGATGCCAGCTCCTTTCATTCAGTCAGTAGCTTCAAACATTTCTGGTATATGAAAAACATGTTTTTCAATGGCAAAAATCAATGAATATTGTAAATGCACAAACAGTAATATCTCCACATTGCACGGTGCAATTCTGAAATTTTTTGCTTTTTCCTGTTAATCCTAGCATGATAAAGAAGATTCAAAGAGAGTGAGATGCCAGCTCCTTTCATTCAGTCAGTAGCTTCAAACATTTCTGGTATATGAAAAACATGTTTTTCAATGGCAAAAATCAATGAATATTGTAAATGCACAAACAGTAATATCTCCACATTGCACGGTGCAATTCTGAAATTTTTAGCTTTTTCCTGCTAATCCTAGCATGATAAAGAAGATTCAAAGAGAGTGAGATGCCAGCTCCTTTCATTCAGTCAGTAGCTTCAAACATTTCTGGTATATGAAAAACATGTTTTTCAATGGCAAAAATCAATGAATATTGTAAATGCACAAACAGTAATATCTCCACATTGCACGGTGCAATTCTGAAATTTTTAGCTTTTTCCTGCTAATCCTAGCATGATAAAGAAGATTCAAAGAGAGTGAGATGCCAGCTCCTTTCATTCAGTCAGTAGCTTCAAACATTTCTGGACGTTTTTCAATGGCAAAAATCAATGAATATTGTAAATGCACAAACAGTAATATCTCCACATTGCACGGTGCAATTCTGAAATTTTTTGCTTTTTCCTGTTAATCCTAGCATGATAAAGAAGATTCAAAGAGAGTGAGATGCCAGCTCCTTTCATTCAGTCAGTAGCTTCAAACATTTCTGGTATATGAAAAACATGTTTTTCAATGGCAAAAATCAATGAATATTGTAAATGCACAAACAGTAATATCTCCACATTGCAAGGTGCAATTCTGAAATTTTTTGATTTTTCCTGTTAATCCTAGCATGATAAAGAAGATTCAAAGAGAGTGAGATGCCAGCTCCTTTCATTCAGTCAGTAGCTTCAAACATTTCTGGACGTTTTTCAATGGCAAAAATCAATGAATATTGTAAATGCACAAACAGTAATATCTCCACATTGCAAGGTGCAATTCTGAAATTTTTAGCTTTTTCCTGTTAATCCTAGCATGATAAAGAAGATTCAAAGAGAGTGAGATGCCAGCTCCTTTCATTCAGTCAGTAGCTTCAAACATTTCTGGTATATGAAAAACATGTTTTTCAATGGCAAAAATCAATGAATATTGTAAATGCACAAACAGTAATATCTCCACATTGCACGGTGCAATTCTGAAATTTTTTGCTTTTTCCTGCTAATCCTAGCATGATAAAGAAGATTCAAAGAGAGTGAGATGCCAGCTCCTTTCATTCAGTCAGTAGCTTCAAACATTTCTGGTATATGAAAAACATGTTTTTCAATGGCAAAAATCAATGAATATTGTAAATGCACAAACAGTAATATCTCCACATTGCACGGTGCAATTCTGAAATTTTTAGCTTTTTCCTGCTAATCCTAGCATGATAAAGAAGATTCAAAGAGAGTGAGATGCCAGCTCCTTTCATTCAGTCAGTAGCTTCAAACATTTCTGGTATATGAAAAACATGTTTTTCAATGGCAAAAATCAATGAATATTGTAAATGCACAAACAGTAATATCTCCACATTGCAAGGTGCAATTCTGAAATTTTTAGCTTTTTCCTGCTAATCTAGGCATGATAAAGAAGATTCAAAGAGAGTGAGATGCCAGCTCCTTTCATTCAGTTAGTAGCTTCAAACATTTCTGGACGTTTTTCAATGGCAAAAATCAATGAATATTGTAAATGCACAAACAGTAATATCTCCACATTGCACGGTGCAATTCTGAAATTTTTAGCTTTTTCCTGTTAATCCTAGCATGATAAAGAAGATTCAAAGAGAGTGAGATGCCAGCTCCTTTCATTCAGTCAGTAGCTTCAAACATTTCTGGTATATGAAAAACATGTTTTTCAATGGCAAAAATCAATGAATATTGTAAATGCACAAACAGTAATATCTCCACATTGCAAGGTGCAATTCTGAAATTTTTAGCTTTTTCCTGCTAATCCTAGCATGATAAAGAAGATTCAAAGAGAGTGAGATGCCAGCTCCTTTCATTCAGTCAGTAGCTTCAAACATTTCTGGTATATGAAAAACATGTTTTTCAATGGCAAAAATCAATGAATATTGTAAATGCACAAACAGTAATATCTCCACATTGCAAGGTGCAATTCTGAAATTTTTAGCTTTTTCCTGCTAATCCTAGCATGATAAAGAAGATTCAAAGAGAGTGAGATGCCAGCTCCTTTCATTCAGTCAGTAGCTTCAAACATTTCTGGTATATGAAAAACATGTTTTTCAATGGCAAAAATCAATGAATATTGTAAATGCACAAACAGTAATATCTCCACATTGCAAGGTGCAATTCTGAAATTTTTTGCTTTTTCCTGCTAATCCTAGCATGATAAAGAAGATTCAAAGAGAGTGAGATGCCAGCTCCTTTCATTCAGTCAGTAGCTTCAAACATTTCTGGTATATGAAAAACATGTTTTTCAATGGCAAAAATCAATGAATATTGTAAATGCACAAACAGTAATATCTCCACATTGCACGGTGCAATTCTGAAATTTTTAGCTTTTTCCTGCTAATCCTAGCATGATAAAGAAGATTCAAAGAGAGTGAGATGCCAGCTCCTTTCATTCAGTCAGTAGCTTCAAACATTTCTGGTATATGAAAAACATGTTTTTCAATGGCAAAAATCAATGAATATTGTAAATGCACAAACAGTAATATCTCCACATTGCACGGTGCAATTCTGAAATTTTTAGCTTTTTCCTGTTAATCCTAGCATGATAAAGAAGATTCAAAGAGAGTGAGATGCCAGCTCCTTTCATTCAGTCAGTAGCTTCAAACATTTCTGGTATATGAAAAACATGTTTTTCAATGGCAAAAATCAATGAATATTGTAAATGCACAAACAGTAATATCTCCACATTGCACGGTGCAATTCTGAAATTTTTTGCTTTTTCCTGTTAATCCTAGCATGATAAAGAAGATTCAAAGAGAGTGAGATGCCAGCTCCTTTCATTCAGTCAGTAGCTTCAAACATTTCTGGTATATGAAAAACATGTTTTTCAATGGCAAAAATCAATGAATATTGTAAATGCACAAACAGTAATATCTCCACATTGCACGGTGCAATTCTGAAATTTTTTGCTTTTTCCTGCTAATCCTAGCATGATAAAGAAGATTCAAAGAGAGTGAGATGCCAGCTCCTTTCATTCAGTCAGTAGCTTCAAACATTTCTGGTATATGAAAAACATGTTTTTCAATGGCAAAAATCAATGAATATTGTAAATGCACAAACAGTAATATCTCCACATTGCACGGTGCAATTCTGAAATTTTTTGCTTTTTCCTGCTAATCCTAGCATGATAAAGAAGATTCAAAGAGAGTGAGATGCCAGCTCCTTTCATTCAGTCAGTAGCTTCAAACATTTCTGGACGTTTTTCAATGGCAAAAATCAATGAATATTGTAAATGCACAAACAGTAATATCTCCACATTGCACGGTGCAATTCTGAAATTTTTAGCTTTTTCCTGCTAATCCTAGCATGATAAAGAAGATTCAAAGAGAGTGAGATGCCAGCTCCTTTCATTCAGTCAGTAGCTTCAAACATTTCTGGACGTTTTTCAATGGCAAAAATCAATGAATATTGTAAATGCACAAACAGTAATATCTCCACATTGCAAGGTGCAATTCTGAAATTTTTAGCTTTTTCCTGCTAATCCTAGCATGATAAAGAAGATTCAAAGAGAGTGAGATGCCAGCTCCTTTCATTCAGTCAGTAGCTTCAAACATTTCTGGTATATGAAAAACATGTTTTTCAATGGCAAAAATCAATGAATATTGTAAATGCACAAACAGTAATATCTCCACATTGCACGGTGCAATTCTGAAATTTTTTGCTTTTTCCTGTTAATCCTAGCATGATAAAGAAGATTCAAAGAGAGTGAGATGCCAGCTCCTTTCATTCAGTCAGTAGCTTCAAACATTTCTGGTATATGAAAAACATGTTTTTCAATGGCAAAAATCAATGAATATTGTAAATGCACAAACAGTAATATCTCCACATTGCACGGTGCAATTCTGAAATTTTTAGCTTTTTCCTGCTAATCCTAGCATGATAAAGAAGATTCAAAGAGAGTGAGATGCCAGCTCCTTTCATTCAGTCAGTAGCTTCAAACATTTCTGGTATATGAAAAACATGTTTTTCAATGGCAAAAATCAATGAATATTGTAAATGCACAAACAGTAATATCTCCACATTGCACGGTGCAATTCTGAAATTTTTAGCTTTTTCCTGCTAATCCTAGCATGATAAAGAAGATTCAAAGAGAGTGAGATGCCAGCTCCTTTCATTCAGTCAGTAGCTTCAAACATTTCTGGACGTTTTTCAATGGCAAAAATCAATGAATATTGTAAATGCACAAACAGTAATATCTCCACATTGCACGGTGCAATTCTGAAATTTTTTGCTTTTTCCTGTTAATCCTAGCATGATAAAGAAGATTCAAAGAGAGTGAGATGCCAGCTCCTTTCATTCAGTCAGTAGCTTCAAACATTTCTGGTATATGAAAAACATGTTTTTCAATGGCAAAAATCAATGAATATTGTAAATGCACAAACAGTAATATCTCCACATTGCAAGGTGCAATTCTGAAATTTTTTGCTTTTTCCTGTTAATCCTAGCATGATAAAGAAGATTCAAAGAGAGTGAGATGCCAGCTCCTTTCATTCAGTCAGTAGCTTCAAACATTTCTGGTATATGAAAAACATGTTTTTCAATGGCAAAAATCAATGAATATTGTAAATGCACAAACAGTAATATCTCCACATTGCACGGTGCAATTCTGAAATTTTTTGCTTTTTCCTGCTAATCCTAGCATGATAAAGAAGATTCAAAGAGAGTGAGATGCCAGCTCCTTTCATTCAGTCAGTAGCTTCAAACATTTCTGGTATATGAAAAACGTTTTTCAATGGCAAAAATCAATGAATATTGTAAATGCACAAACAGTAATATCTCCACATTGCACGGTGCAATTCTGAAATTTTTTGCTTTTTCCTGCTAATCCTAGCATGATAAAGAAGATTCAAAGAGAGTGAGATGCCAGCTCCTTTCATTCAGTCAGTAGCTTCAAACATTTCTGGACGTTTTTCAATGGCAAAAATCAATGAATATTGTAAATGCACAAACAGTAATATCTCCACATTGCACGGTGCAATTCTGAAATTTTTAGCTTTTTCCTGCTAATCCTAGCATGATAAAGAAGATTCAAAGAGAGTGAGATGCCAGCTCCTTTCATTCAGTCAGTAGCTTCAAACATTTCTGGACGTTTTTCAATGGCAAAAATCAATGAATATTGTAAATGCACAAACAGTAATATCTCCACATTGCAAGGTGCAATTCTGAAATTTTTAGCTTTTTCCTGCTAATCCTAGCATGATAAAGAAGATTCAAAGAGAGTGAGATGCCAGCTCCTTTCATTCAGTCAGTAGCTTCAAACATTTCTGGTATATGAAAAACATGTTTTTCAATGGCAAAAATCAATGAATATTGTAAATGCACAAACAGTAATATCTCCACATTGCAAGGTGCAATTCTGAAATTTTTAGCTTTTTCCTGCTAATCCTAGCATGATAAAGAAGATTCAAAGAGAGTGAGATGCCAGCTCCTTTCATTCAGTCAGTAGCTTCAAACATTTCTGGTATATGAAAAACATGTTTTTCAATGGCAAAAATCAATGAATATTGTAAATGCACAAACAGTAATATCTCCACATTGCACGGTGCAATTCTGAAATTTTTTGCTTTTTCCTGCTAATCCTAGCATGATAAAGAAGATTCAAAGAGAGTGAGATGCCAGCTCCTTTCATTCAGTCAGTAGCTTCAAACATTTCTGGTATATGAAAAACATGTTTTTCAATGGCAAAAATCAATGAATATTGTAAATGCACAAACAGTAATATCTCCACATTGCAAGGTGCAATTCTGAAATTTTTAGCTTTTTCCTGCTAATCCTAGCATGATAAAGAAGATTCAAAGAGAGTGAGATGCCAGCTCCTTTCATTCAGTCAGTAGCTTCAAACATTTCTGGTATATGAAAAACATGTTTTTCAATGGCAAAAATCAATGAATATTGTAAATGCACAAACAGTAATATCTCCACATTGCACGGTGCAATTCTGAAATTTTTTGCTTTTTCCTGTTAATCCTAGCATGATAAAGAAGATTCAAAGAGAGTGAGATGCCAGCTCCTTTCATTCAGTCAGTAGCTTCAAACATTTCTGGTATATGAAAAACATGTTTTTCAATGGCAAAAATCAATGAATATTGTAAATGCACAAACAGTAATATCTCCACATTGCAAGGTGCAATTCTGAAATTTTTAGCTTTTTCCTGCTAATCCTAGCATGATAAAGAAGATTCAAAGAGAGTGAGATGCCAGCTCCTTTCATTCAGTCAGTAGCTTCAAACATTTCTGGTATATGAAAAACATGTTTTTCAATGGCAAAAATCAATGAATATTGTAAATGCACAAACAGTAATATCTCCACATTGCAAGGTGCAATTCTGAAATTTTTAGCTTTTTCCTGCTAATCCTAGCATGATAAAGAAGATTCAAAGAGAGTGAGATGCCAGCTCCTTTCATTCAGTCAGTAGCTTCAAACATTTCTGGTATATGAAAAACATGTTTTTCAATGGCAAAAATCAATGAATATTGTAAATGCACAAACAGTAATATCTCCACATTGCACGGTGCAATTCTGAAATTTTTTGCTTTTTCCTGCTAATCCTAGCATGATAAAGAAGATTCAAAGAGAGTGAGATGCCAGCTCCTTTCATTCAGTCAGTAGCTTCAAACATTTCTGGTATATGAAAAACATGTTTTTCAATGGCAAAAATCAATGAATATTGTAAATGCACAAACAGTAATATCTCCACATTGCACGGTGCAATTCTGAAATTTTTTGCTTTTTCCTGTTAATCCTAGCATGATAAAGAAGATTCAAAGAGAGTGAGATGCCAGCTCCTTTCATTCAGTCAGTAGCTTCAAACATTTCTGGTATATGAAAAACATGTTTTTCAATGGCAAAAATCAATGAATATTGTAAATGCACAAACAGTAATATCTCCACATTGCACGGTGCAATTCTGAAATTTTTTGCTTTTTCCTGTTAATCCTAGCATGATAAAGAAGATTCAAAGAGAGTGAGATGCCAGCTCCTTTCATTCAGTCAGTAGCTTCAAACATTTCTGGTATATGAAAAACATGTTTTTCAATGGCAAAAATCAATGAATATTGTAAATGCACAAACAGTAATATCTCCACATTGCACGGTGCAATTCTGAAATTTTTTGCTTTTTCCTGCTAATCCTAGCATGATAAAGAAGATTCAAAGAGAGTGAGATGCCAGCTCCTTTCATTCAGTCAGTAGCTTCAAACATTTCTGGTATATGAAAAACATGTTTTTCAATGGCAAAAATCAATGAATATTGTAAATGCACAAACAGTAATATCTCCACATTGCACGGTGCAATTCTGAAATTTTTAGCTTTTTCCTGTTAATCCTAGCATGATAAAGAAGATTCAAAGAGAGTGAGATGCCAGCTCCTTTCATTCAGTCAGTAGCTTCAAACATTTCTGGTATATGAAAAACATGTTTTTCAATGGCAAAAATCAATGAATATTGTAAATGCACAAACAGTAATATCTCCACATTGCACGGTGCAATTCTGAAATTTTTAGCTTTTTCCTGTTAATCCTAGCATGATAAAGAAGATTCAAAGAGAGTGAGATGCCAGCTCCTTTCATTCAGTCAGTAGCTTCAAACATTTCTGGTATATGAAAAACATGTTTTTCAATGGCAAAAATCAATGAATATTGTAAATGCACAAACAGTAATATCTCCACATTGCAAGGTGCAATTCTGAAATTTTTAGCTTTTTCCTGTTAATCCTAGCATGATAAAGAAGATTCAAAGAGAGTGAGATGCCAGCTCCTTTCATTCAGTCAGTAGCTTCAAACATTTCTGGTATATGAAAAACATGTTTTTCAATGGCAAAAATCAATGAATATTGTAAATGCACAAACAGTAATATCTCCACATTGCAAGGTGCAATTCTGAAATTTTTAGCTTTTTCCTGTTAATCCTAGCATGATAAAGAAGATTCAAAGAGAGTGAGATGCCAGCTCCTTTCATTCAGTCAGTAGCTTCAAACATTTCTGGTATATGAAAAACATGTTTTTCAATGGCAAAAATCAATGAATATTGTAAATGCACAAACAGTAATATCTCCACATTGCAAGGTGCAATTCTGAAATTTTTAGCTTTTTCCTGTTAATCCTAGCATGATAAAGAAGATTCAAAGAGAGTGAGATGCCAGCTCCTTTCATTCAGTCAGTAGCTTCAAACATTTCTGGTATATGAAAAACATGTTTTTCAATGGCAAAAATCAATGAATATTGTAAATGCACAAACAGTAATATCTCCACATTGCACGGTGCAATTCTGAAATTTTTAGCTTTTTCCTGTTAATCCTAGCATGATAAAGAAGATTCAAAGAGAGTGAGATGCCAGCTCCTTTCATTCAGTCAGTAGCTTCAAACATTTCTGGTATATGAAAACATGTTTTTCAATGGCAAAAATCAATGAATATTGTAAATGCACAAACAGTAATATCTCCACATTGCACGGTGCAATTCTGAAATTTTAGCTTTTTCCTGCTAATCCTAGCATGATAAAGAAGATTCAAAGAGAGTGAGATGCCAGCTCCTTTCATTCAGTCAGTAGCTTCAAACATTTCTGGTATATGAAAAACATGTTTTTCAATGGCAAAAATCAATGAATATTGTAAATGCACAAACAGTAATATCTCCACATTGCACGGTGCAATTCTGAAATTTTTAGCTTTTTCCTGCTAATCCTAGCATGATAAAGAAGATTCAAAGAGAGTGAGATGCCAGCTCCTTTCATTCAGTCAGTAGCTTCAAACATTTCTGGTATATGAAAAACATGTTTTTCAATGGCAAAAATCAATGAATATTGTAAATGCACAAACAGTAATATCTCCACATTGCACGGTGCAATTCTGAAATTTTTAGCTTTTTCCTGCTAATCCTAGCATGATAAAGAAGATTCAAAGAGAGTGAGATGCCAGCTCCTTTCATTCAGTCAGTAGCTTCAAACATTTCTGGTATATGAAAAACATGTTTTTCAATGGCAAAAATCAATGAATATTGTAAATGCACAAACAGTAATATCTCCACATTGCACGGTGCAATTCTGAAATTTTTTGCTTTTTCCTGCTAATCCTAGCATGATAAAGAAGATTCAAAGAGAGTGAGATGCCAGCTCCTTTCATTCAGTCAGTAGCTTCAAACATTTCTGGTATATGAAAAACATGTTTTTCAATGGCAAAAATCAATGAATATTGTAAATGCACAAACAGTAATATCTCCACATTGCACGGTGCAATTCTGAAATTTTTTGCTTTTTCCTGTTAATCCTAGCATGATAAAGAAGATTCAAAGAGAGTGAGAATCCTTCAGTCAGTAGCTTCAAAAAACATTTCTGGTATATGAAAAACATGTTTTTCAATGGCAAAAATCAATGAATATTGTAAAATGCACAAACAGTAATATCTCCACATTGCACGGTGCAATTCTGAAATTTTTGCTTTTTCCTGTTATCCTAGAATGTAAAGAAGATCAAAGAGAGTGAGA
>NW_027367796.1:0-54871 GCF_046119375.1 Phyllobates terribilis
ATGATAAAGAAGATTCAAAGAGAGTGAGATGCCAGCTCCTTTCATTCAGTCAGTAGCTTCAAACATTTCTGGTATATGAAAAACATGTTTTTCAATGGCAAAAATCAATGAATATTGTAAATGCACAAACAGTAATATCTCCACATTGCACGGTGCAATTCTGAAATTTTTTGCTTTTTCCTGTTAATCCTAGCATGATAAAGAAGATTCAAAGAGAGTGAGATGCCAGCTCCTTTCATTCAGTCAGTAGCTTCAAACATTTCTGGTATATGAAAAACATGTTTTTCAATGGCAAAAATCAATGAATATTGTAAATGCACAAACAGTAATATCTCCACATTGCAAGGTGCAATTCTGAAATTTTTAGCTTTTTCCTGCTAATCCTAGCATGATAAAGAAGATTCAAAGAGAGTGAGATGCCAGCTCCTTTCATTCAGTCAGTAGCTTCAAACATTTCTGGTATATGAAAAACATGTTTTTCAATGGCAAAAATCAATGAATATTGTAAATGCACAAACAGTAATATCTCCACATTGCAAGGTGCAATTCTGAAATTTTTAGCTTTTTCCTGCTAATCCTAGCATGATAAAGAAGATTCAAAGAGAGTGAGATGCCAGCTCCTTTCATTCAGTCAGTAGCTTCAAACATTTCTGGTATATGAAAAACATGTTTTTCAATGGCAAAAATCAATGAATATTGTAAATGCACAAACAGTAATATCTCCACATTGCAAGGTGCAATTCTGAAATTTTTAGCTTTTTCCTGCTAATCCTAGCATGATAAAGAAGATTCAAAGAGAGTGAGATGCCAGCTCCTTTCATTCAGTCAGTAGCTTCAAACATTTCTGGTATATGAAAAACATGTTTTTCAATGGCAAAAATCAATGAATATTGTAAATGCACAAACAGTAATATCTCCACATTGCAAGGTGCAATTCTGAAATTTTTAGCTTTTTCCTGCTAATCCTAGCATGATAAAGAAGATTCAAAGAGAGTGAGATGCCAGCTCCTTTCATTCAGTCAGTAGCTTCAAACATTTCTGGTATATGAAAAACATGTTTTTCAATGGCAAAAATCAATGAATATTGTAAATGCACAAACAGTAATATCTCCACATTGCAAGGTGCAATTCTGAAATTTTTAGCTTTTTCCTGCTAATCCTAGCATGATAAAGAAGATTCAAAGAGAGTGAGATGCCAGCTCCTTTCATTCAGTCAGTAGCTTCAAACATTTCTGGTATATGAAAAACATGTTTTTCAATGGCAAAAATCAATGAATATTGTAAATGCACAAACAGTAATATCTCCACATTGCACGGTGCAATTCTGAAATTTTTTGCTTTTTCCTGTTAATCCTAGCATGATAAAGAAGATTCAAAGAGAGTGAGATGCCAGCTCCTTTCATTCAGTCAGTAGCTTCAAACATTTCTGGTATATGAAAAACATGTTTTTCAATGGCAAAAATCAATGAATATTGTAAATGCACAAACAGTAATATCTCCACATTGCACGGTGCAATTCTGAAATTTTTAGCTTTTTCCTGCTAATCCTAGCATGATAAAGAAGATTCAAAGAGAGTGAGATGCCAGCTCCTTTCATTCAGTCAGTAGCTTCAAACATTTCTGGACGTTTTTCAATGGCAAAAATCAATGAATATTGTAAATGCACAAACAGTAATATCTCCACATTGCACGGTGCAATTCTGAAATTTTTTGCTTTTTCCTGTTAATCCTAGCATGATAAAGAAGATTCAAAGAGAGTGAGATGCCAGCTCCTTTCATTCAGTCAGTAGCTTCAAACATTTCTGGTATATGAAAAACATGTTTTTCAATGGCAAAAATCAATGAATATTGTAAATGCACAAACAGTAATATCTCCACATTGCAAGGTGCAATTCTGAAATTTTTTGCTTTTTCCTGTTAATCCTAGCATGATAAAGAAGATTCAAAGAGAGTGAGATGCCAGCTCCTTTCATTCAGTCAGTAGCTTCAAACATTTCTGGACGTTTTTCAATGGCAAAAATCAATGAATATTGTAAATGCACAAACAGTAATATCTCCACATTGCAAGGTGCAATTCTGAAATTTTTAGCTTTTTCCTGTTAATCCTAGCATGATAAAGAAGATTCAAAGAGAGTGAGATGCCAGCTCCTTTCATTCAGTCAGTAGCTTCAAACATTTCTGGTATATGAAAAACATGTTTTTCAATGGCAAAAATCAATGAATATTGTAAATGCACAAACAGTAATATCTCCACATTGCACGGTGCAATTCTGAAATTTTTTGCTTTTTCCTGCTAATCCTAGCATGATAAAGAAGATTCAAAGAGAGTGAGATGCCAGCTCCTTTCATTCAGTCAGTAGCTTCAAACATTTCTGGTATATGAAAAACATGTTTTTCAATGGCAAAAATCAATGAATATTGTAAATGCACAAACAGTAATATCTCCACATTGCACGGTGCAATTCTGAAATTTTTAGCTTTTTCCTGCTAATCCTAGCATGATAAAGAAGATTCAAAGAGAGTGAGATGCCAGCTCCTTTCATTCAGTCAGTAGCTTCAAACATTTCTGGTATATGAAAAACATGTTTTTCAATGGCAAAAATCAATGAATATTGTAAATGCACAAACAGTAATATCTCCACATTGCAAGGTGCAATTCTGAAATTTTTAGCTTTTTCCTGCTAATCCTAGCATGATAAAGAAGATTCAAAGAGAGTGAGATGCCAGCTCCTTTCATTCAGTCAGTAGCTTCAAACATTTCTGGACGTTTTTCAATGGCAAAAATCAATGAATATTGTAAATGCACAAACAGTAATATCTCCACATTGCACGGTGCAATTATGAAATTTTTAGCTTTTTCCTGTTAATCCTAGCATGATAAAGAAGATTCAAAGAGAGTGAGATGCCAGCTCCTTTCATTCAGTCAGTAGCTTCAAACATTTCTGGTATATGAAAAACATGTTTTTCAATGGCAAAAATCAATGAATATTGTAAATGCACAAACAGTAATATCTCCACATTGCAAGGTGCAATTCTGAAATTTTTAGCTTTTTCCTGCTAATCCTAGCATGATAAAGAAGATTCAAAGAGAGTGAGATGCCAGCTCCTTTCATTCAGTCAGTAGCTTCAAACATTTCTGGTATATGAAAAACATGTTTTTCAATGGCAAAAATCAATGAATATTGTAAATGCACAAACAGTAATATCTCCACATTGCAAGGTGCAATTCTGAAATTTTTAGCTTTTTCCTGCTAATCCTAGCATGATAAAGAAGATTCAAAGAGAGTGAGATGCCAGCTCCTTTCATTCAGTCAGTAGCTTCAAACATTTCTGGTATATGAAAAACATGTTTTTCAATGGCAAAAATCAATGAATATTGTAAATGCACAAACAGTAATATCTCCACATTGCAAGGTGCAATTCTGAAATTTTTTGCTTTTTCCTGCTAATCCTAGCATGATAAAGAAGATTCAAAGAGAGTGAGATGCCAGCTCCTTTCATTCAGTCAGTAGCTTCAAACATTTCTGGTATATGAAAAACATGTTTTTCAATGGCAAAAATCAATGAATATTGTAAATGCACAAACAGTAATATCTCCACATTGCACGGTGCAATTCTGAAATTTTTAGCTTTTTCCTGCTAATCCTAGCATGATAAAGAAGATTCAAAGAGAGTGAGATGCCAGCTCCTTTCATTCAGTCAGTAGCTTCAAACATTTCTGGTATATGAAAAACATGTTTTTCAATGGCAAAAATCAATGAATATTGTAAATGCACAAACAGTAATATCTCCACATTGCACGGTGCAATTCTGAAATTTTTAGCTTTTTCCTGTTAATCCTAGCATGATAAAGAAGATTCAAAGAGAGTGAGATGCCAGCTCCTTTCATTCAGTCAGTAGCTTCAAACATTTCTGGTATATGAAAAACATGTTTTTCAATGGCAAAAATCAATGAATATTGTAAATGCACAAACAGTAATATCTCCACATTGCACGGTGCAATTCTGAAATTTTTTGCTTTTTCCTGTTAATCCTAGCATGATAAAGAAGATTCAAAGAGAGTGAGATGCCAGCTCCTTTCATTCAGTCAGTAGCTTCAAACATTTCTGGTATATGAAAAACATGTTTTTCAATGGCAAAAATCAATGAATATTGTAAATGCACAAACAGTAATATCTCCACATTGCACGGTGCAATTCTGAAATTTTTTGCTTTTTCCTGCTAATCCTAGCATGATAAAGAAGATTCAAAGAGAGTGAGATGCCAGCTCCTTTCATTCAGTCAGTAGCTTCAAACATTTCTGGTATATGAAAAACATGTTTTTCAATGGCAAAAATCAATGAATATTGTAAATTCACAAACAGTAATATCTCCACATTGCACGGTGCAATTCTGAAATTTTTTGCTTTTTCCTGTTAATCCTAGCATGATAAAGAAGATTCAAAGAGAGTGAGATGCCAGCTCCTTTCATTCAGTCAGTAGCTTCAAACATTTCTGGACGTTTTTCAATGGCAAAAATCAATGAATATTGTAAATGCACAAACAGTAATATCTCCACATTGCACGGTGCAATTCTGAAATTTTTAGCTTTTTCCTGCTAATCCTAGCATGATAAAGAAGATTCAAAGAGAGTGAGATGCCAGCTCCTTTCATTCAGTCAGTAGCTTCAAACATTTCTGGACGTTTTTCAATGGCAAAAATCAATGAATATTGTAAATGCACAAACAGTAATATCTCCACATTGCAAGGTGCAATTCTGAAATTTTTAGCTTTTTCCTGCTAATCCTAGCATGATAAAGAAGATTCAAAGAGAGTGAGATGCCAGCTCCTTTCATTCAGTCAGTAGCTTCAAACATTTCTGGTATATGAAAAACATGTTTTTCAATGGCAAAAATCAATGAATATTGTAAATGCACAAACAGTAATATCTCCACATTGCACGGTGCAATTCTGAAATTTTTAGCTTTTTCCTGTTAATCCTAGCATGATAAAGAAGATTCAAAGAGAGTGAGATGCCAGCTCCTTTCATTCAGTCAGTAGCTTCAAACATTTCTGGTATATGAAAAACATGTTTTTCAATGGCAAAAATCAATGAATATTGTAAATGCACAAACAGTAATATCTCCACATTGCACGGTGCAATTCTGAAATTTTTAGCTTTTTCCTGCTAATCCTAGCATGATAAAGAAGATTCAAAGAGAGTGAGATGCCAGCTCCTTTCATTCAGTCAGTAGCTTCAAACATTTCTGGTATATGAAAAACATGTTTTTCAATGGCAAAAATCAATGAATATTGTAAATGCACAAACAGTAATATCTCCACATTGCACGGTGCAATTCTGAAATTTTTAGCTTTTTCCTGCTAATCCTAGCATGATAAAGAAGATTCAAAGAGAGTGAGATGCCAGCTCCTTTCATTCAGTCAGTAGCTTCAAACATTTCTGGACGTTTTTCAATGGCAAAAATCAATGAATATTGTAAATGCACAAACAGTAATATCTCCACATTGCACGGTGCAATTCTGAAATTTTTTGCTTTTTCCTGTTAATCCTAGCATGATAAAGAAGATTCAAAGAGAGTGAGATGCCAGCTCCTTTCATTCAGTCAGTAGCTTCAAACATTTCTGGTATATGAAAAACATGTTTTTCAATGGCAAAAATCAATGAATATTGTAAATGCACAAACAGTAATATCTCCACATTGCACGGTGCAATTCTGAAATTTTTTGCTTTTTCCTGCTAATCCTAGCATGATAAAGAAGATTCAAAGAGAGTGAGATGCCAGCTCCTTTCATTCAGTCAGTAGCTTCAAACATTTCTGGTATATGAAAAACATGTTTTTCAATGGCAAAAATCAATGAATATTGTAAATTCACAAACAGTAATATCTCCACATTGCACGGTGCAATTCTGAAATTTTTTGCTTTTTCCTGTTAATCCTAGCATGATAAAGAAGATTCAAAGAGAGTGAGATGCCAGCTCCTTTCATTCAGTCAGTAGCTTCAAACATTTCTGGACGTTTTTCAATGGCAAAAATCAATGAATATTGTAAATGCACAAACAGTAATATCTCCACATTGCACGGTGCAATTCTGAAATTTTTAGCTTTTTCCTGCTAATCCTAGCATGATAAAGAAGATTCAAAGAGAGTGAGATGCCAGCTCCTTTCATTCAGTCAGTAGCTTCAAACATTTCTGGACGTTTTTCAATGGCAAAAATCAATGAATATTGTAAATGCACAAACAGTAATATCTCCACATTGCAAGGTGCAATTCTGAAATTTTTAGCTTTTTCCTGCTAATCCTAGCATGATAAAGAAGATTCAAAGAGAGTGAGATGCCAGCTCCTTTCATTCAGTCAGTAGCTTCAAACATTTCTGGTATATGAAAAACATGTTTTTCAATGGCAAAAATCAATGAATATTGTAAATGCACAAACAGTAATATCTCCACATTGCACGGTGCAATTCTGAAATTTTTTGCTTTTTCCTGTTAATCCTAGCATGATAAAGAAGATTCAAAGAGAGTGAGATGCCAGCTCCTTTCATTCAGTCAGTAGCTTCAAACATTTCTGGTATATGAAAAACATGTTTTTCAATGGCAAAAATCAATGAATATTGTAAATGCACAAACAGTAATATCTCCACATTGCACGGTGCAATTCTGAAATTTTTAGCTTTTTCCTGCTAATCCTAGCATGATAAAGAAGATTCAAAGAGAGTGAGATGCCAGCTCCTTTCATTCAGTCAGTAGCTTCAAACATTTCTGGTATATGAAAAACATGTTTTTCAATGGCAAAAATCAATGAATATTGTAAATGCACAAACAGTAATATCTCCACATTGCACGGTGCAATTCTGAAATTTTTAGCTTTTTCCTGCTAATCCTAGCATGATAAAGAAGATTCAAAGAGAGTGAGATGCCAGCTCCTTTCATTCAGTCAGTAGCTTCAAACATTTCTGGACGTTTTTCAATGGCAAAAATCAATGAATATTGTAAATGCACAAACAGTAATATCTCCACATTGCACGGTGCAATTCTGAAATTTTTTGCTTTTTCCTGTTAATCCTAGCATGATAAAGAAGATTCAAAGAGAGTGAGATGCCAGCTCCTTTCATTCAGTCAGTAGCTTCAAACATTTCTGGTATATGAAAAACATGTTTTTCAATGGCAAAAATCAATGAATATTGTAAATGCACAAACAGTAATATCTCCACATTGCAAGGTGCAATTCTGAAATTTTTTGCTTTTTCCTGTTAATCCTAGCATGATAAAGAAGATTCAAAGAGAGTGAGATGCCAGCTCCTTTCATTCAGTCAGTAGCTTCAAACATTTCTGGACGTTTTTCAATGGCAAAAATCAATGAATATTGTAAATGCACAAACAGTAATATCTCCACATTGCAAGGTGCAATTCTGAAATCTTTAGCTTTTTCCTGTTAATCCTAGCATGATAAAGAAGATTCAAAGAGAGTGAGATGCCAGCTCCTTTCATTCAGTCAGTAGCTTCAAACATTTCTGGTATATGAAAAACATGTTTTTCAATGGCAAAAATCAATGAATATTGTAAATGCACAAACAGTAATATCTCCACATTGCACGGTGCAATTCTGAAATTTTTTGCTTTTTCCTGCTAATCCTAGCATGATAAAGAAGATTCAAAGAGAGTGAGATGCCAGCTCCTTTCATTCAGTCAGTAGCTTCAAACATTTCTGGTATATGAAAAACATGTTTTTCAATGGCAAAAATCAATGAATATTGTAAATGCACAAACAGTAATATCTCCACATTGCACGGTGCAATTCTGAAATTTTTTGCTTTTTCCTGCTAATCCTAGCATGATAAAGAAGATTCAAAGAGAGTGAGATGCCAGCTCCTTTCATTCAGTCAGTAGCTTCAAACATTTCTGGACGTTTTTCAATGGCAAAAATCAATGAATATTGTAAATGCACAAACAGTAATATCTCCACATTGCACGGTGCAATTCTGAAATTTTTAGCTTTTTCCTGCTAATCCTAGCATGATAAAGAAGATTCAAAGAGAGTGAGATGCCAGCTCCTTTCATTCAGTCAGTAGCTTCAAACATTTCTGGACGTTTTTCAATGGCAAAAATCAATGAATATTGTAAATGCACAAACAGTAATATCTCCACATTGCAAGGTGCAATTCTGAAATTTTTAGCTTTTTCCTGCTAATCCTAGCATGATAAAGAAGATTCAAAGAGAGTGAGATGCCAGCTCCTTTCATTCAGTCAGTAGCTTCAAACATTTCTGGTATATGAAAAACATGTTTTTCAATGGCAAAAATCAATGAATATTGTAAATGCACAAACAGTAATATCTCCACATTGCAAGGTGCAATTCTGAAATTTTTAGCTTTTTCCTGCTAATCCTAGCATGATAAAGAAGATTCAAAGAGAGTGAGATGCCAGCTCCTTTCATTCAGTCAGTAGCTTCAAACATTTCTGGTATATGAAAAACATGTTTTTCAATGGCAAAAATCAATGAATATTGTAAATGCACAAACAGTAATATCTCCACATTGCACGGTGCAATTCTGAAATTTTTTGCTTTTTCCTGCTAATCCTAGCATGATAAAGAAGATTCAAAGAGAGTGAGATGCCAGCTCCTTTCATTCAGTCAGTAGCTTCAAACATTTCTGGTATATGAAAAACATGTTTTTCAATGGCAAAAATCAATGAATATTGTAAATGCACAAACAGTAATATCTCCACATTGCACGGTGCAATTCTGAAATTTTTTGCTTTTTCCTGTTAATCCTAGCATGATAAAGAAGATTCAAAGAGAGTGAGATGCCAGCTCCTTTCATTCAGTCAGTAGCTTCAAACATTTCTGGTATATGAAAAACATGTTTTTCAATGGCAAAAATCAATGAATATTGTAAATGCACAAACAGTAATATCTCCACATTGCACGGTGCAATTCTGAAATTTTTTGCTTTTTCCTGTTAATCCTAGCATGATAAAGAAGATTCAAAGAGAGTGAGATGCCAGCTCCTTTCATTCAGTCAGTAGCTTCAAACATTTCTGGTATATGAAAAACATGTTTTTCAATGGCAAAAATCAATGAATATTGTAAATGCACAAACAGTAATATCTCCACATTGCACGGTGCAATTCTGAAATTTTTTGCTTTTTCCTGCTAATCCTAGCATGATAAAGAAGATTCAAAGAGAGTGAGATGCCAGCTCCTTTCATTCAGTCAGTAGCTTCAAACATTTCTGGTATATGAAAAACATGTTTTTCAATGGCAAAAATCAATGAATATTGTAAATGCACAAACAGTAATATCTCCACATTGCACGGTGCAATTCTGAAATTTTTAGCTTTTTCCTGTTAATCCTAGCATGATAAAGAAGATTCAAAGAGAGTGAGATGCCAGCTCCTTTCATTCAGTCAGTAGCTTCAAACATTTCTGGTATATGAAAAACATGTTTTTCAATGGCAAAAATCAATGAATATTGTAAATGCACAAACAGTAATATCTCCACATTGCAAGGTGCAATTCTGAAATTTTTAGCTTTTTCCTGTTAATCCTAGCATGATAAAGAAGATTCAAAGAGAGTGAGATGCCAGCTCCTTTCATTCAGTCAGTAGCTTCAAACATTTCTGGTATATGAAAAACATGTTTTTCAATGGCAAAAATCAATGAATATTGTAAATGCACAAACAGTAATATCTCCACATTGCAAGGTGCAATTCTGAAATTTTTAGCTTTTTCCTGTTAATCCTAGCATGATAAAGAAGATTCAAAGAGGGTGAGATGCCAGCTCCTTTCATTCAGTCAGTAGCTTCAAACATTTCTGGTATATGAAAAACATGTTTTCAATGGCAAAAATCAATGAATATTGTAAATGCACAAACAGTAATATCTCCCCATTGCAAGGTGCAATTCTGAAATTTTTAGCTTTTTCCTGTTAATCCTAGCATGATAAAGAAGATTCAAAGAGAGTGAGATGCCAGCTCCTTTCATTCAGTCAGTAGCTTCAAACATTTCTGGACGTTTTTCAATGGCAAAAATCAATGAATATTGTAAATGCACAAACAGTAATATCTCCACATTGCACGGTGCAATTCTGAAATTTTTAGCTTTTTCCTGCTAATCCTAGCATGATAAAAAGATTCAAAGAGAGTGAGATGCCAGCTCCTTTCATTCAGTCAGTAGCTTCAAACATTTCTGGTATATGAAAAACATGTTTTTCAATGGCAAAAATCAATGAATATTGTAAATGCACAAACAGTAATATCTCCACATTGCACGGTGCAATTCTGAAATTTTTAGCTTTTTCCTGTTAATCCTAGCATGATAAAGAAGATTCAAAGAGAGTGAGATGCCAGCTCCTTTCATTCAGTCAGTAGCTTCAAACATTTCTGGTATATGAAAAACATGTTTTTCAATGGCAAAAATCAATGAATATTGTAAATGCACAAACAGTAATATCTCCACATTGCACGGTGCAATTCTGAAATTTTTAGCTTTTTCCTGCTAATCCTAGCATGATAAAGAAGATTCAAAGAGAGTGAGATGCCAGCTCCTTTCATTCAGTCAGTAGCTTCAAACATTTCTGGTATATGAAAAACATGTTTTTCAATGGCAAAAATCAATGAATATTGTAAATGCACAAACAGTAATATCTCCACATTGCACGGTGCAATTCTGAAATTTTTAGCTTTTTCCTGCTAATCCTAGCATGATAAAGAAGATTCAAAGAGAGTGAGATGCCAGCTCCTTTCATTCAGTCAGTAGCTTCAAACATTTCTGGTATATGAAAAACATGTTTTTCAATGGCAAAAATCAATGAATATTGTAAATGCACAAACAGTAATATCTCCACATTGCAAGGTGCAATTCTGAAATTTTTTGCTTTTTCCTGCTAATCCTAGCATGATAAAGAAGATTCAAAGAGAGTGAGATGCCAGCTCCTTTCATTCAGTCAGTAGCTTCAAACATTTCTGGTATATGAAAAACATGTTTTTCAATGGCAAAAATCAATGAATATTGTAAATGCACAAACAGTAATATCTCCACATTGCACGGTGCAATTCTGAAATTTTTTGCTTTTTCCTGTTAATCCTAGCATGATAAAGAAGATTCAAAGAGAGTGAGATGCCAGCTCCTTTCATTCAGTCAGTAGCTTCAAACATTTCTGGTATATGAAAAACATGTTTTTCAATGGCAAAAATCAATGAATATTGTAAATGCACAAACAGTAATATCTCCACATTGCACGGTGCAATTCTGAAATTTTTTGCTTTTTCCTGCTAATCCTAGCATGATAAAGAAGATTCAAAGAGAGTGAGATGCCAGCTCCTTTCATTCAGTCAGTAGCTTCAAACATTTCTGGTATATGAAAAACATGTTTTTCAATGGCAAAAATCAATGAATATTGTAAATGCACAAACAGTAATATCTCCACATTGCACGGTGCAATTCTGAAATTTTTTGCTTTTTCCTGTTAATCCTAGCATGATAAAGAAGATTCAAAGAGAGTGAGATGCCAGCTCCTTTCATTCAGTCAGTAGCTTCAAACATTTCTGGTATATGAAAAACATGTTTTTCAATGGCAAAAATCAATGAATATTGTAAATGCACAAACAGTAATATCTCCACATTGCAAGGTGCAATTCTGAAATTTTTTGCTTTTTCCTGTTAATCCTAGCATGATAAAGAAGATTCAAAGAGAGTGAGATGCCAGCTCCTTTCATTCAGTCAGTAGCTTCAAACATTTCTGGACGTTTTTCAATGGCAAAAATCAATGAATATTGTAAATGCACAAACAGTAATATCTCCACATTGCAAGGTGCAATTCTGAAATTTTTAGCTTTTTCCTGTTAATCCTAGCATGATAAAGAAGATTCAAAGAGAGTGAGATGCCAGCTCCTTTCATTCAGTCAGTAGCTTCAAACATTTCTGGTATATGAAAAACATGTTTTTCAATGGCAAAAATCAATGAATATTGTAAATGCACAAACAGTAATATCTCCACATTGCACGGTGCAATTCTGAAATTTTTTGCTTTTTCCTGTTAATCCTAGCATGATAAAGAAGATTCAAAGAGAGTGAGATGCCAGCTCCTTTCATTCAGTCAGTAGCTTCAAACATTTCTGGTATATGAAAAACATGTTTTTCAATGGCAAAAATCAATGAATATTGTAAATGCACAAACAGTAATATCTCCACATTGCAAGGTGCAATTCTGAAATTTTTAGCTTTTTCCTGCTAATCCTAGCATGATAAAGAAGATTCAAAGAGAGTGAGATGCCAGCTCCTTTCATTCAGTCAGTAGCTTCAAACATTTCTGGTATATGAAAAACATGTTTTTCAATGGCAAAAATCAATGAATATTGTAAATGCACAAACAGTAATATCTCCACATTGCACGGTGCAATTCTGAAATTTTTTGCTTTTTCCTGTTAATCCTAGCATGATAAAGAAGATTCAAAGAGAGTGAGATGCCAGCTCCTTTCATTCAGTCAGTAGCTTCAAACATTTCTGGTATATGAAAAACATGTTTTTCAATGGCAAAAATTAATGAATATTGTAAATGCACAAACAGTAATATCTCCACATTGCACGGTGCAATTCTGAAATTTTTTGCTTTTTCCTGCTAATCCTAGCATGATAAAGAAGATTCAAAGAGAGTGAGATGCCAGCTCCTTTCATTCAGTCAGTAGCTTCAAACATTTCTGGTATATGAAAAACATGTTTTTCAATGGCAAAAATCAATGAATATTGTAAATGCACAAACAGTAGTATCTCCACATTGCAAGGTGCAATTCTGAAATTTTTAGCTTTTTCCTGCTAATCCTAGCATGATAAAGAAGATTCAAAGAGAGTGAGATGCCAGCTCCTTTCATTCAGTCAGTAGCTTCAAACATTTCTGGTATATGAAAAACATGTTTTTCAATGGCAAAAATCAATGAATATTGTAAATGCACAAACAGTAATATCTCCACATTGCACGGTGCAATTCTGAAATTTTTTGCTTTTTCCTGCTAATCCTAGCATGATAAAGAAGATTCAAAGAGAGTGAGATGCCAGCTCCTTTCATTCAGTCAGTAGCTTCAAACATTTCTGGTATATGAAAAACATGTTTTTCAATGGCAAAAATCAATGAATATTGTAAATGCACAAACAGTAATATCTCCACATTGCACGGTGCAATTCTGAAATTTTTTGCTTTTTCCTGATAATCCTAGCATGATAAAGAAGATTCAAAGAGAGTGAGATGCCAGCTCCTTTCATTCAGTCAGTAGCTTCAAACATTTCTGGTATATGAAAAACATGTTTTTCAATGGCAAAAATCAATGAATATTGTAAATGCACAAACAGTAATATCTCCACATTGCACGGTGCAATTCTGAAATTTTTAGCTTTTTCCTGTTAATCCTAGCATGATAAAGAAGATTCAAAGAGAGTGAGATGCCAGCTCCTTTCATTCAGTCAGTAGCTTCAAACATTTCTGGTATATGAAAAACATGTTTTTCAATGGCAAAAATCAATGAATATTGTAAATGCACAAACAGTAATATCTCCACATTGCAAGGTGCAATTCTGAAATTTTTAGCTTTTTCCTGCTAATCCTAGCATGATAAAGAAGATTCAAAGAGAGTGAGATGCCAGCTCCTTTCATTCAGTCAGTAGTTTCAAACATTTCTGGTATATGAAAAACATGTTTTTCAATGGCAAAAATCAATGAATATTGTAAATGCACAAACAGTAATATCTCCACATTGCAAGGTGCAATTCTGAAATTTTTAGCTTTTTCCTGCTAATCCTAGCATGATAAAGAAGATTCAAAGAGAGTGAGATGCCAGCTCCTTTCATTCAGTCAGTAGCTTCAAACATTTCTGGTATATGAAAAACATGTTTTTCAATGGCAAAAATCAATGAATATTGTAAATGCACAAACAGTAATATCTCCACATTGCACGGTGCAATTCTGAAATTTTTTGCTTTTTCCTGTTAATCCTAGCATGATAAAGAAGATTCAAAGAGAGTGAGATGCCAGCTCCTTTCATTCAGTCAGTAGCTTCAAACATTTCTGGTATATGAAAAACATGTTTTTCAATGGCAAAAATCAATGAATATTGTAAATGCACAAACAGTAATATCTCCACATTGCACGGTGCAATTCTGAAATTTTTTGCTTTTTCCTGCTAATCCTAGCATGATAAAGAAGATTCAAAGAGAGTGAGATGCCAGCTCCTTTCATTCAGTCAGTAGCTTCAAACATTTCTGGTATATGAAAAACATGTTTTTCAATGGCAAAAATCAATGAATATTGTAAATGCACAAACAGTAATATCTCCACATTGCAAGGTGCAATTCTGAAATTTTTAGCTTTTTCCTGCTAATCCTAGCATGATAAAGAAGATTCAAAGAGAGTGAGATGCCAGCTCCTTTCATTCAGTCAGTAGCTTCAAACATTTCTGGTATATGAAAAACATGTTTTTCAATGGCAAAAATCAATGAATATTGTAAATGCACAAACAGTAATATCTCCACATTGCACGGTGCAATTCTGAAATTTTTTGCTTTTTCCTGCTAATCCTAGCATGATAAAGAAGATTCAAAGAGAGTGAGATGCCAGCTCCTTTCATTCAGTCAGTAGCTTCAAACATTTCTGGTATATGAAAAACATGTTTTTCAATGGCAAAAATCAATGAATATTGTAAATGCACAAACAGTAATATCTCCACATTGCACGGTGCAATTCTGAAATTTTTTGCTTTTTCCTGTTAATCCTAGCATGATAAAGAAGATTCAAAGAGAGTGAGATGCCAGCTCCTTTCATTCAGTCAGTAGCTTCAAACATTTCTGGTATATGAAAAACATGTTTTTCAATGGCAAAAATCAATGAATATTGTAAATGCACAAACAGTAATATCTCCACATTGCACGGTGCAATTCTGAAATTTTTAGCTTTTTCCTGTTAATCCTAGCATGATAAAGAAGATTCAAAGAGAGTGAGATGCCAGCTCCTTTCATTCAGTCAGTAGCTTCAAACATTTCTGGTATATGAAAAACATGTTTTTCAATGGCAAAAATCAATGAATATTGTAAATGCACAAACAGTAATATCTCCACATTGCAAGGTGCAATTCTGAAATTTTTAGCTTTTTCCTGCTAATCCTAGCATGATAAAGAAGATTCAAAGAGAGTGAGATGCCAGCTCCTTTCATTCAGTCAGTAGCTTCAAACATTTCTGGTATATGAAAAACATGTTTTTCAATGGCAAAAATCAATGAATATTGTAAATGCACAAACAGTAATATCTCCACATTGCAAGGTGCAATTCTGAAATTTTTTGCTTTTTCCTGCTAATCCTAGCATGATAAAGAAGATTCAAAGAGAGTGAGATGCCAGCTCCTTTCATTCAGTCAGTAGCTTCAAACATTTCTGGTATATGAAAAACATGTTTTTCAATGGCAAAAATCAATGAATATTGTAAATGCACAAACAGTAATATCTCCACATTGCACGGTGCAATTCTGAAATTTTTAGCTTTTTCCTGTTAATCCTAGCATGATAAAGAAGATTCAAAGAGAGTGAGATGCCAGCTCCTTTCATTCAGTCAGTAGCTTCAAACATTTCTGGTATATGAAAAACATGTTTTTCAATGGCAAAAATCAATGAATATTGTAAATGCACAAACAGTAATATCTCCACATTGCACGGTGCAATTCTGAAATTTTTAGCTTTTTCCTGTTAATCCTAGCATGATAAAGAAGATTCAAAGAGAGTGAGATGCCAGCTCCTTTCATTCAGTCAGTAGCTTCAAACATTTCTGGTATATGAAAAACATGTTTTTCAATGGCAAAAATCAATGAATATTGTAAATGCACAAACAGTAATATCTCCACATTGCAAGGTGCAATTCTGAAATTTTTAGCTTTTTCCTGCTAATCCTAGCATGATAAAGAAGATTCAAAGAGCGTGAGATGCCAGCTCCTTTCATTCAGTCAGTAGCTTCAAACATTTCTGGTATATGAAAAACATGTTTTTCAATGGCAAAAATCAATGAATATTGTAAATGCACAAACAGTAATATCTCCACATTGCAAGGTGCAATTCTGAAATTTTTTGCTTTTTCCTGCTAATCCTAGCATGATAAAGAAGATTCAAAGAGAGTGAGATGCCAGCTCCTTTCATTCAGTCAGTAGCTTCAAACATTTCTGGTATATGAAAAACATGTTTTTCAATGGCAAAAATCAATGAATATTGTAAATGCACAAACAGTAATATCTCCACATTGCACGGTGCAATTCTGAAATTTTTAGCTTTTTCCTGTTAATCCTAGCATGATAAAGAAGATTCAAAGAGAGTGAGATGCCAGCTCCTTTCATTCAGTCAGTAGCTTCAAACATTTCTGGTATATGAAAAACATGTTTTTCAATGGCAAAAATCAATGAATATTGTAAATGCACAAACAGTAATATCTCCACATTGCAAGGTGCAATTCTGAAATTTTTAGCTTTTTCCTGCTAATCCTAGCATGATAAAGAAGATTCAAAGAGAGTGAGATGCCAGCTCCTTTCATTCAGTCAGTAGCTTCAAACATTTCTGGTATATGAAAAACATGTTTTTCAATGGCAAAAATCAATGAATATTGTAAATGCACAAACAGTAATATCTCCACATTGCAAGGTGCAATTCTGAAATTTTTAGCTTTTTCCTGCTAATCCTAGCATGATAAAGAAGATTCAAAGAGAGTGAGATGCCAGCTCCTTTCATTCAGTCAGTAGCTTCAAACATTTCTGGTATATGAAAAACATGTTTTTCAATGGCAAAAATCAATGAATATTGTAAATGCACAAACAGTAATATCTCCACATTGCACGGTGCAATTCTGAAATTTTTTGCTTTTTCCTGTTAATCCTAGCATGATAAAGAAGATTCAAAGAGAGTGAGATGCCAGCTCCTTTCATTCAGTCAGTAGCTTCAAACATTTCTGGTATATGAAAAACATGTTTTTCAATGGCAAAAATCAATGAATATTGTAAATGCACAAACAGTAATATCTCCACATTGCACGGTGCAATTCTGAAATTTTTTGCTTTTTCCTGCTAATCCTAGCATGATAAAGAAGATTCAAAGAGAGTGAGATGCCAGCTCCTTTCATTCAGTCAGTAGCTTCAAACATTTCTGGTATATGAAAAACATGTTTTTCAATGGCAAAAATCAATGAATATTGTAAATGCACAAACAGTAATATCTCCACATTGCAAGGTGCAATTCTGAAATTTTTAGCTTTTTCCTGCTAATCCTAGCATGATAAAGAAGATTCAAAGAGAGTGAGATGCCAGCTCCTTTCATTCAGTCAGTAGCTTCAAACATTTCTGGTATATGAAAAACATGTTTTTCAATGGCAAAAATCAATGAATATTGTAAATGCACAAACAGTAATATCTCCACATTGCACGGTGCAATTCTGAAATTTTTTGCTTTTTCCTGCTAATCCTAGCATGATAAAGAAGATTCAAAGAGAGTGAGATGCCAGCTCCTTTCATTCAGTCAGTAGCTTCAAACATTTCTGGTATATGAAAAACATGTTTTTCAATGGCAAAAATCAATGAATATTGTAAATGCACAAACAGTAATATCTCCACATTGCACGGTGCAATTCTGAAATTTTTTGCTTTTTCCTGTTAATCCTAGCATGATAAAGAAGATTCAAAGAGAGTGAGATGCCAGCTCCTTTCATTCAGTCAGTAGCTTCAAACATTTCTGGTATATGAAAAACATGTTTTTCAATGGCAAAAATCAATGAATATTGTAAATGCACAAACAGTAATATCTCCACATTGCACGGTGCAATTCTGAAATTTTTAGCTTTTTCCTGTTAATCCTAGCATGATAAAGAAGATTCAAAGAGAGTGAGATGCCAGCTCCTTTCATTCAGTCAGTAGCTTCAAACATTTCTGGTATATGAAAAACATGTTTTTCAATGGCAAAAATCAATGAATATTGTAAATGCACAAACAGTAATATCTCCACATTGCAAGGTGCAATTCTGAAATTTTTAGCTTTTTCCTGCTAATCCTAGCATGATAAAGAAGATTCAAAGAGAGTGAGATGCCAGCTCCTTTCATTCAGTCAGTAGCTTCAAACATTTCTGGTATATGAAAAACATGTTTTTCAATGGCAAAAATCAATGAATATTATAAATGCACAAACAGTAATATCTCCACATTGCAAGGTGCAATTCTGAAATTTTTTGCTTTTTCCTGCTAATCCTAGCATGATAAAGAAGATTCAAAGAGAGTGAGATGCCAGCTCCTTTCATTCAGTCAGTAGCTTCAAACATTTCTGGTATATGAAAAACATGTTTTTCAATGGCAAAAATCAATGAATATTGTAAATGCACAAACAGTAATATCTCCACATTGCAAGGTGCAATTCTGAAATTTTTAGCTTTTTCCTGTTAATCCTAGCATGATAAAGAAGATTCAAAGAGAGTGAGATGCCAGCTCCTTTCATTCAGTCAGTAGCTTCAAACATTTCTGGTATATGAAAAACATGTTTTTCAATGGCAAAAATCAATGAATATTGTAAATGCACAAACAGTAATATCTCCACATTGCAAGGTGCAATTCTGAAATTTTTTGCTTTTTCCTGCTAATCCTAGCATGATAAAGAAGATTCAAAGAGAGTGAGATGCCAGCTCCTTTCATTCAGTCAGTAGCTTCAAACATTTCTGGTATATGAAAAACATGTTTTTCAATGGCAAAAATCAATGAATATTGTAAATGCACAAACAGTAATATCTCCACATTGCACGGTGCAATTCTGAAATTTTTTGCTTTTTCCTGCTAATCCTAGCATGATAAAGAAGATTCAAAGAGAGTGAGATGCCAGCTCCTTTCATTCAGTCAGTAGCTTCAAACATTTCTGGTATATGAAAAACATGTTTTTCAATGGCAAAAATCAATGAATATTGTAAATGCACAAACAGTAATATCTCCACATTGCACGGTGCAATTCTGAAATTTTTTGCTTTTTCCTGCTAATCCTAGCATGATAAAGAAGATTCAAAGAGAGTGAGATGCCAGCTCCTTTCATTCAGTCAGTAGCTTCAAACATTTCTGGTATATGAAAAACATGTTTTTCAATGGCAAAAATCAATGAATATTGTAAATGCACAAACAGTAATATCTCCACATTGCACGGTGCAATTCTGAAATTTTTAGCTTTTTCCTGTTAATCCTAGCATGATAAAGAAGATTCAAAGAGAGTGAGATGCCAGCTCCTTTCATTCAGTCAGTAGCTTCAAACATTTCTGGACGTTTTTCAATGGCAAAAATCAATGAATATTGTAAATGCACAAACAGTAATATCTCCACATTGCAAGGTGCAATTCTGAAATTTTTTGCTTTTTCCTGCTAATCCTAGCATGATAAAGAAGATTCAAAGAGAGTGAGATGCCAGCTCCTTTCATTCAGTCAGTAGCTTCAAACATTTCTGGTATATGAAAAACATGTTTTTCAATGGCAAAAATCAATGAATATTGTAAATGCACAAACAGTAATATCTCCACATTGCACGGTGCAATTCTGAAATTTTTAGCTTTTTCCTGTTAATCCTAGCATGATAAAGAAGATTCAAAGAGAGTGAGATGCCAGCTCCTTTCATTCAGTCAGTAGCTTCAAACATTTCTGGTATATGAAAAACATGTTTTTCAATGGCAAAAATCAATGAATATTGTAAATGCACAAACAGTAATATCTCCACATTGCACGGTGCAATTCTGAAATTTTTAGCTTTTTCCTGTTAATCCTAGCATGATAAAGAAGATTCAAAGAGAGTGAGATGCCAGCTCCTTTCATTCAGTCAGTAGCTTCAAACATTTCTGGACGTTTTTCAATGGCAAAAATCAATGAATATTGTAAATGCACAAACAGTAATATCTCCACATTGCAAGGTGCAATTCTGAAATTTTTTGCTTTTTCCTGCTAATCCTAGCATGATAAAGAAGATTCAAAGAGAGTGAGATGCCAGCTCCTTTCATTCAGTCAGTAGCTTCAAACATTTCTGGTATATGAAAAACATGTTTTTCAATGGCAAAAATCAATGAATATTGTAAATGCACAAACAGTAATATCTCCACATTGCACGGTGCAATTCTGAAATTTTTAGCTTTTTCCTGTTAATCCTAGCATGATAAAGAAGATTCAAAGAGAGTGAGATGCCAGCTCCTTTCATTCAGTCAGTAGCTTCAAACATTTCTGGTATATGAAAAACATGTTTTTCAATGGCAAAAATCAATGAATATTGTAAATGCACAAACAGTAATATCTCCACATTGCACGGTGCAATTCTGAAATTTTTAGCTTTTTCCTGTTAATCCTAGCATGATAAAGAAGATTCAAAGAGAGTGAGATGCCAGCTCCTTTCATTCAGTCAGTAGCTTCAAACATTTCTGGACGTTTTTCAATGGCAAAAATCAATGAATATTGTAAATGCACAAACAGTAATATCTCCACATTGCAAGGTGCAATTCTGAAATTTTTTGCTTTTTCCTGCTAATCCTAGCATGATAAAGAAGATTCAAAGAGAGTGAGATGCCAGCTCCTTTCATTCAGTCAGTAGCTTCAAACATTTCTGGTATATGAAAAACATGTTTTTCAATGGCAAAAATCAATGAATATTGTAAATGCACAAACAGTAATATCTCCACATTGCACGGTGCAATTCTGAAATTTTTAGCTTTTTCCTGTTAATCCTAGCATGATAAAGAAGATTCAAAGAGAGTGAGATGCCAGCTCCTTTCATTCAGTCAGTAGCTTCAAACATTTCTGGTATATGAAAAACGTTTTTCAATGGCAAAAATCAATGAATATTGTAAATGCACAAACAGTAATATCTCCACATTGCACGGTGCAATTCTGAAATTTTTAGCTTTTTCCTGTTGATCCTAGCATGATAAAGAAGATTCAAAGAGAGTGAGATGCCAGCTCCTTTCATTCAGTCAGTAGCTTCAAACATTTCTGGTATATGAAAAACATGTTTTTCATATACCAGAAATGTTTGAAGCTACTGACTGAATGAAAGGAGCTGGCATCTCACTCTCTTTGAATCTTCTTTATCATGCTAGGATTAGCAGGAAAAAGCAAAAAATTTCAGAATTGCACCGTGCAATGTGGAGATATTACTGTTTGTGCATTTACAATATTCATTGATTTTTGCCATTGAAAAACATGTTTTTCATATACCAGAAATGTTTGAAGCTACTGACTGAATGAAAGGAGCTGGCATCTCACTCTCTTTGAATCTTCTTTATCATGCTAGGATTAGCAGGAAAAAGCAAAAAATTTCAGAATTGCACCGTGCAATGTGGAGATATTACTGTTTGTGCATTTACAATATTCATTGATTTTTGCCATTGAAAAACATGTTTTTCATATACCAGAAATGTTTGAAGCTACTGACTGAATGAAAGGAGCTGGCATCTCACTCTCTTTGAATCTTCTTTATCATGCTAGGATTAACAGGAAAAAGCTAAAAATTTCAGAATTGCACCTTGCAATGTGGAGATATTACTGTTTGTGCATTTACAATATTCATTGATTTTTGCCATTGAAAAACGTCCAGAAATGTTTGAAGCTACTGACTGAATGAAAGGAGCTGGCATCTCACTCTCTTTGAATCTTCTTTATCATGCTAGGATTAACAGGAAAAAGCTAAAAATTTCAGAATTGCACCGTGCAATGTGGAGATATTACTGTTTGTGCATTTACAATATTCATTGATTTTTGCCATTGAAAAACATGTTTTTCATATACCAGAAATGTTTGAAGCTACTGACGGAATGAAAGGAGCTGGCATCTCACTCTCTTTGAATCTTCTTTATCATGCTAGGATTAACAGGAAAAAGCAAAAAATTTCAGAATTGCACCGTGCAATGTGGAGATATTACTGTTTGTGCATTTACAATATTCATTGATTTTTGCCATTGAAAAACGTCCAGAAATGTTTGAAGCTACTGACTGAATGAAAGGAGCTGGCATCTCACTCTCTTTGAATCTTCTTTATCATGCTAGGATTAGCAGGAAAAAGCTAAAAATTTCAGAATTGCACCGTGCAATGTGGAGATATTACTGTTTGTGCATTTACAATATTCATTGATTTTTGCCATTGAAAAACATGTTTTTCATATACCAGAAATGTTTGAAGCTACTGACTGAATGAAAGGAGCTGGCATCTCACTCTCTTTGAATCTTCTTTATCATGCTAGGATTAACAGGAAAAAGCTAAAAATTTCAGAATTGCACCTTGCAATGTGGAGATATTACTGTTTGTGCATTTACAATATTCATTGATTTTTGCCATTGAAAAACATGTTTTTCATATACCAGAAATGTTTGAAGCTACTGACTGAATGAAAGGAGCTGGCATCTCACTCTCTTTGAATCTTCTTTATCATGCTAGGATTAGCAGGAAAAAGCAAAAAATTTCAGAATTGCACCGTGCAATGTGGAGATATTACTGTTTGTGCATTTACAATATTCATTGATTTTTGCCATTGAAAAACATGTTTTTCATATACCAGAAATGTTTGAAGCTACTGACTGAATGAAAGGAGCTGGCATCTCACTCTCTTTGAATCTTCTTTATCATGCTAGGATTAACAGGAAAAAGCTAAAAATTTCAGAATTGCACCTTGCAATGTGGAGATATTACTGTTTGTGCATTTACAATATTCATTGATTTTTGCCATTGAAAAACATGTTTTTCATATACCAGAAATGTTTGAAGCTACTGACTGAATGAAAGGAGCTGGCATCTCACTCTCTTTGAATCTTCTTTATCATGCTAGGATTAACAGGAAAAAGCTAAAAATTTCAGAATTGCACCTTGCAATGTGGAGATATTACTGTTTGTGCATTTACAATATTCATTGATTTTTGCCATTGAAAAACATGTTTTTCATATACCAGAAATGTTTGAAGCTACTGACTGAATGAAAGGAGCTGGCATCTCACTCTCTTTGAATCTTCTTTATCATGCTAGGATTAACAGGAAAAAGCTAAAAATTTCAGAATTGCACCGTGCAATGTGGAGATATTACTGTTTGTGCATTTACAATATTCATTGATTTTTGCCATTGAAAAACATGTTTTTCATATACCAGAAATGTTTGAAGCTACTGACTGAATGAAAGGAGCTGGCATCTCACTCTCTTTGAATCTTCTTTATCATGCTAGGATTAACAGGAAAAAGCTAAAAATTTCAGAATTGCACCGTGCAATGTGGAGATATTACTGTTTGTGCATTTACAATATTCATTGATTTTTGCCATTGAAAAACATGTTTTTCATATACCAGAAATGTTTGAAGCTACTGACTGAATGAAAGGAGCTGGCATCTCACTCTCTTTGAATCTTCTTTATCATGCTAGGATTAGCAGGAAAAAGCAAAAAATTTCAGAATTGCACCTTGCAATGTGGAGATATTACTGTTTGTGCATTTACAATATTCATTGATTTTTGCCATTGAAAAACATGTTTTTCATATACCAGAAATGTTTGAAGCTACTGACTGAATGAAAGGAGCTGGCATCTCACTCTCTTTGAATCTTCTTTATCATGCTAGGATTAACAGGAAAAAGCAAAAAATTTCAGAATTGCACCGTGCAATGTGGAGATATTACTGTTTGTGCATTTACAATATTCATTGATTTTTGCCATTGAAAAACATGTTTTTCATATACCAGAAATGTTTGAAGCTACTGACTGAATGAAAGGAGCTGGCATCTCACTCTCTTTGAATCTTTATCATGCTAGGATTAGCAGGAAAAAGCAAAAAATTTCAGAATTGCACCGTGCAATGTGGAGATATTACTGTTTGTGCATTTACAATATTCATTGATTTTTGCCATTGAAAAACATGTTTTTCATATACCAGAAATGTTTGAAGCTACTGACTGAATGAAAGGAGCTGGCATCTCACTCTCTTTGAATCTTCTTTATCATGCTAGGATTAGCAGGAAAAAGCTAAAAATTTCAGAATTGCACCTTGCAATGTGGAGATATTACTGTTTGTGCATTTACAATATTCATTGATTTTTGCCATTGAAAAACATGTTTTTCATATACCAGAAATGTTTGAAGCTACTGACTGAATGAAAGGAGCTGGCATCTCACTCTCTTTGAATCTTCTTTATCATGCTAGGATTAGCAGGAAAAAGCTAAAAATTTCAGAATTGCACCTTGCAATGTGGAGATATTACTGTTTGTGCATTTACAATATTCATTGATTTTTGCCATTGAAAAACATGTTTTTCATATACCAGAAATGTTTGAAGCTACTGACTGAATGAAAGGAGCTGGCATCTCACTCTCTTTGAATCTTCTTTATCATGCTAGGATTAGCAGGAAAAAGCTAAAAATTTCAGAATTGCACCTTGCAATGTGGAGATATTACTGTTTGTGCATTTACAATATTCATTGATTTTTGCCATTGAAAAACATGTTTTTCATATACCAGAAATGTTTGAAGCTACTGACTGAATGAAAGGAGCTGGCATCTCACTCTCTTTGAATCTTCTTTATCATGCTAGGATTAGCAGGAAAAAGCAAAAAATTTCAGAATTGCACCTTGCAATGTGGAGATATTACTGTTTGTGCATTTACAATATTCATTGATTTTTGCCATTGAAAAACATGTTTTTCATATACCAGAAATGTTTGAAGCTACTGACTGAATGAAAGGAGCTGGCATCTCACTCTCTTTGAATCTTCTTTATCATGCTAGGATTAACAGGAAAAAGCTAAAAATTTCAGAATTGCACCGTGCAATGTGGAGATATTACTGTTTGTGCATTTACAATATTCATTGATTTTTGCCATTGAAAAACATGTTTTTCATATACCAGAAATGTTTGAAGCTACTGACTGAATGAAAGGAGCTGGCATCTCACTCTCTTTGAATCTTCTTTATCATGCTAGGATTAACAGGAAAAAGCAAAAAATTTCAGAATTGCACCGTGCAATGTGGAGATATTACTGTTTGTGCATTTACAATATTCATTGATTTTTGCCATTGAAAAACATGTTTTTCATATACCAAAAATGTTTGAAGCTACTGACTGAATGAAAGGAGCTGGCATCTCACTCTCTTTGAATCTTCTTTATCATGCTAGGATTAGCAGGAAAAAGCAAAAAATTTCAGAATTGCACCGTGCAATGTGGAGATATTACTGTTTGTGCATTTACAATATTCATTGATTTTTGCCATTGAAAAACATGTTTTTCATATACCAGAAATGTTTGAAGCTACTGACTGAATGAAAGGAGCTGGCATCTCACTCTCCTTGAATCTTCTTTATCATGCTAGGATTAGCAGGAAAAAGCTAAAAATTTCAGAATTGCACCTTGCAATGTGGAGATATTACTGTTTGTGCATTTACAATATTCATTGATTTTTGCCATTGAAAAACATGTTTTTCATATACCAGAAATGTTTGAAGCTACTGACTGAATGAAAGGAGCTGGCATCTCACTCTCTTTGAATCTTCTTTATCATGCTAGGATTAGCAGGAAAAAGCTAAAAATTTCAGAATTGCACCTTGCAATGTGGAGATATTACTGTTTGTGCATTTACAATATTCATTGATTTTTGCCATTGAAAAACATGTTTTTCATATACCAGAAATGTTTGAAGCTACTGACTGAATGAAAGGAGCTGGCATCTCACTCTCTTTGAATCTTCTTTATCATGCTAGGATTAACAGGAAAAAGCTAAAAATTTCAGAATTGCACCGTGCAATGTGGAGATATTACTGTTTGTGCATTTACAATATTCATTGATTTTTGCCATTGAAAAACGTCCAGAAATGTTTGAAGCTACTGACTGAATGAAAGGAGCTGGCATCTCACTCTCTTTGAATCTTCTTTATCATGCTAGGATTAGCAGGAAAAAGCAAAAAATTTCAGAATTGCACCTTGCAATGTGGAGATATTACTGTTTGTGCATTTACAATATTCATTGATTTTTGCCATTGAAAAACATGTTTTTCATATACCAGAAATGTTTGAAGCTACTGACTGAATGAAAGGAGCTGGCATCTCACTCTCTTTGAATCTTCTTTATCATGCTAGGATTAGCAGGAAAAAGCAAAAAATTTCAGAATTGCACCTTGCAATGTGGAGATATTACTGTTTGTGCATTTACAATATTCATTGATTTTTGCCATTGAAAAACGTCCAGAAATGTTTGAAGCTA
Source organism: Phyllobates terribilis (assembly GCF_046119375.1). NCBI lineage: Eukaryota > Metazoa > Chordata > Amphibia > Anura > Dendrobatidae > Phyllobates > Phyllobates terribilis. The sequence goes on from NW_027367796.1 coordinate 26,243, forward strand.
CTGACTGAATGAAAGGAGCTGGCATCTCACTCTCTTTGAATCTTCTTTATCATGCTAGGATTAGCAGGAAAAAGCAAAAAATTTCAGAATTGCACCGTGCAATGTGGAGATATTACTGTTTGTGCATTTACAATATTCATTGATTTTTGCCATTGAAAAACGTCCAGAAATGTTTGAAGCTACTGACTGAATGAAAGGAGCTGGCATCTCACTCTCTTTGAATCTTCTTTATCATGCTAGGATTAACAGGAAAAAGCTAAAAATTTCAGAATTGCACCGTGCAATGTGGAGATATTACTGTTTGTGCATTTACAATATTCATTGATTTTTGCCATTGAAAAACATGTTTTTCATATACCAGAAATGTTTGAAGCTACTGACTGAATGAAAGGAGCTGGCATCTCACTCTCTTTGAATCTTCTTTATCATGCTAGGATTAACAGGAAAAAGCTAAAAATTTCAGAATTGCACCGTGCAATGTGGAGATATTACTGTTTGTGCATTTACAATATTCATTGATTTTTGCCATTGAAAAACATGTTTTTCATATACCAGAAATGTTTGAAGCTACTGACTGAATGAAAGGAGCTGGCATCTCACTCTCTTTGAATCTTCTTTATCATGCTAGGATTAACAGGAAAAAGCAAAAAATTTCAGAATTGCACCGTGCAATGTGGAGATATTACTGTTTGTGCATTTACAATATTCATTGATTTTTGCCATTGAAAAACGTCCAGAAATGTTTGAAGCTACTGACTGAATGAAAGGAGCTGGCATCTCACTCTCTTTGAATCTTCTTTATCATGCTAGGATTAACAGGAAAAAGCTAAAAATTTCAGAATTGCACCTTGCAATGTGGAGATATTACTGTTTGTGCATTTACAATATTCATTGATTTTTGCCATTGAAAAACATGTTTTTCATATACCAGAAATGTTTGAAGCTACTGACTGAATGAAAGGAGCTGGCATCTCACTCTCTTTGAATCTTCTTTATCATGCTAGGATTAGCAGGAAAAAGCAAAAAATTTCAGAATTGCACCTTGCAATGTGGAGATATTACTGTTTGTGCATTTACAATATTCATTGATTTTTGCCATTGAAAAACATGTTTTTCATATACCAGAAATGTTTGAAGCTACTGACTGAATGAAAGGAGCTGGCATCTCACTCTCTTTGAATCTTCTTTATCATGCTAGGATTAACAGGAAAAAGCTAAAAATTTCAGAATTGCACCGTGCAATGTGGAGATATTACTGTTTGTGCATTTACAATATTCATTGATTTTTGCCATTGAAAAACATGTTTTTCATATACCAGAAATGTTTGAAGCTACTGACTGAATGAAAGGAGCTGGCATCTCACTCTCTTTGAATCTTCTTTATCATGCTAGGATTAACAGGAAAAAGCAAAAAATTTCAGAATTGCACCGTGCAATGTGGAGATATTACTGTTTGTGCATTTACAATATTCATTGATTTTTGCCATTGAAAAACATGTTTTTCATATACCAGAAATGTTTGAAGCTACTGACTGAATGAAAGGAGCTGGCATCTCACTCTCTTTGAATCTTCTTTATCATGCTAGGATTAGCAGGAAAAAGCTAAAAATTTCAGAATTGCACCGTGCAATGTGGAGATATTACTGTTTGTGCATTTACAATATTCATTGATTTTTGCCATTGAAAAACATGTTTTTCATATACCAGAAATGTTTGAAGCTACTGACTGAATGAAAGGAGCTGGCATCTCACTCTCTTTGAATCTTCTTTATCATGCTAGGATTAACAGGAAAAAGCTAAAAATTTCAGAATTGCACCGTGCAATGTGGAGATATTACTGTTTGTGCATTTACAATATTCATTGATTTTTGCCATTGAAAAACATGTTTTTCATATACCAGAAATGTTTGAAGCTACTGACTGAATGAAAGGAGCTGGCATCTCACTCTCTTTGAATCTTCTTTATCATGCTAGGATTAACAGGAAAAAGCAAAAAATTTCAGAATTGCACCGTGCAATGTGGAGATATTACTGTTTGTGCATTTACAATATTCATTGATTTTTGCCATTGAAAAACATGTTTTTCATATACCAGAAATGTTTGAAGCTACTGACTGAATGAAAGGAGCTGGCATCTCACTCTCTTTGAATCTTCTTTATCATGCTAGGATTAGCAGGAAAAAGCAAAAAATTTCAGAATTGCACCGTGCAATGTGGAGATATTACTGTTTGTGCATTTACAATATTCATTGATTTTTGCCATTGAAAAACGTCCAGAAATGTTTGAAGCTACTGACTGAATGAAAGGAGCTGGCATCTCACTCTCTTTGAATCTTCTTTATCATGCTAGGATTAACAGGAAAAAGCTAAAAATTTCAGAATTGCACCGTGCAATGTGGAGATATTACTGTTTGTGCATTTACAATATTCATTGATTTTTGCCATTGAAAAACATGTTTTTCATATACCAGAAATGTTTGAAGCTACTGACTGAATGAAAGGAGCTGGCATCTCACTCTCTTTGAATCTTCTTTATCATGCTAGGATTAGCAGGAAAAAGCTAAAAATTTCAGAATTGCACCTTGCAATGTGGAGATATTACTGTTTGTGCATTTACAATATTCATTGATTTTTGCCATTGAAAAACATGTTTTTCATATACCAGAAATGTTTGAAGCTACTGACTGAATGAAAGGAGCTGGCATCTCACTCTCTTTGAATCTTCTTTATCATGCTAGGATTAACAGGAAAAAGCAAAAAATTTCAGAATTGCACCGTGCAATGTGGAGATATTACTGTTTGTGCATTTACAATATTCATTGATTTTTGCCATTGAAAAACATGTTTTTCATATACCAGAAATGTTTGAAGCTACTGACTGAATGAAAGGAGCTGGCATCTCACTCTCTTTGAATCTTCTTTATCATGCTAGGATTAGCAGGAAAAAGCAAAAAATTTCAGAATTGCACCGTGCAATGTGGAGATATTACTGTTTGTGCATTTACAATATTCATTGATTTTTGCCATTGAAAAACGTCCAGAAATGTTTGAAGCTACTGACTGAATGAAAGGAGCTGGCATCTCACTCTCTTTGAATCTTCTTTATCATGCTAGGATTAACAGGAAAAAGCAAAAAATTTCAGAATTGCACCTTGCAATGTGGAGATATTACTGTTTGTGCATTTACAATATTCATTGATTTTTGCCATTGAAAAACATGTTTTTCATATACCAGAAATGTTTGAAGCTACTGACTGAATGAAAGGAGCTGGCATCTCACTCTCTTTGAATCTTCTTTATCATGCTAGGATTAGCAGGAAAAAGCTAAAAATTTCAGAATTGCACCGTGCAATGTGGAGATATTACTGTTTGTGCATTTACAATATTCATTGATTTTTGCCATTGAAAAACATGTTTTTCATATACCAGAAATGTTTGAAGCTACTGACTGAATGAAAGGAGCTGGCATCTCACTCTCTTTGAATCTTCTTTATCATGCTAGGATTAACAGGAAAAAGCTAAAAATTTCAGAATTGCACCGTGCAATGTGGAGATATTACTGTTTGTGCATTTACAATATTCATTGATTTTTGCCATTGAAAAACGTCCAGAAATGTTTGAAGCTACTGACTGAATGAAAGGAGCTGGCATCTCACTCTCTTTGAATCTTCTTTATCATGCTAGGATTAGCAGGAAAATGCTAAAAATTTCAGAATTGCACCGTGCAATGTGGAGATATTACTGTTTGTGCATTTACAATATTCATTGATTTTTGCCATTGAAAAACATGTTTTTCATATACCAGAAATGTTTGAAGCTACTGACTGAATGAAAGGAGCTGGCATCTCACTCTCTTTGAATCTTCTTTATCATGCTAGGATTAGCAGGAAAAAGCAAAAAATTTCAGAATTGCACCTTGCAATGTGGAGATATTACTGTTTGTGCATTTACAATATTCATTGATTTTTGCCATTGAAAAACATGTTTTTCATATACCAGAAATGTTTGAAGCTACTGACTGAATGAAAGGAGCTGGCATCTCACTCTCTTTGAATCTTCTTTATCATGCTAGGATTAGCAGGAAAAAGCAAAAAATTTCAGAATTGCACCGTGCAATGTGGAGATATTACTGTTTGTGCATTTACAATATTCATTGATTTTTGCCATTGAAAAACGTCCAGAAATGTTTGAAGCTACTGACTGAATGAAAGGAGCTGGCATCTCACTCTCTTTGAATCTTCTTTATCATGCTAGGATTAACAGGAAAAAGCTAAAAATTTCAGAATTGCACCGTGCAATGTGGAGATATTACTGTTTGTGCATTTACAATATTCATTGATTTTTGCCATTGAAAAACGTCCAGAAATGTTTGAAGCTACTGACTGAATGAAAGGAGCTGGCATCTCACTCTCTTTGAATCTTCTTTATCATGCTAGGATTAACAGGAAAAAGCTAAAAATTTCAGAATTGCACCTTGCAATGTGGAGATATTACTGTTTGTGCATTTACAATATTCATTGATTTTTGCCATTGAAAAACATGTTTTTCATATACCAGAAATGTTTGAAGCTACTGACTGAATGAAAGGAGCTGGCATCTCACTCTCTTTGAATCTTCTTTATCATGCTAGGATTAACAGGAAAAAGCTAAAAATTTCAGAATTGCACCTTGCAATGTGGAGATATTACTGTTTGTGCATTTACAATATTCATTGATTTTTGCCATTGAAAAACGTCCAGAAATGTTTGAAGCTACTGACTGAATGAAAGGAGCTGGCATCTCACTCTCTTTGAATCTTCTTTATCATGCTAGGATTAACAGGAAAAAGCTAAAAATTTCAGAATTGCACCTTGCAATGTGGAGATATTACTGTTTGTGCATTTACAATATTCATTGATTTTTGCCATTGAAAAACGTCCAGAAATGTTTGAAGCTACTGACTGAATGAAAGGAGCTGGCATCTCACTCTCTTTGAATCTTCTTTATCATGCTAGGATTAACAGGAAAAAGCTAAAAATTTCAGAATTGCACCTTGCAATGTGGAGATATTACTGTTTGTGCATTTACAATATTCATTGATTTTTGCCATTGAAAAACATGTTTTTCATATACCAGAAATGTTTGAAGCTACTGACTGAATGAAAGGAGCTGGCATCTCACTCTCTTTGAATCTTCTTTATCATGCTAGGATTAGCAGGAAAAAGCTAAAAATTTCAGAATTGCACCGTGCAATGTGGAGATATTACTGTTTGTGCATTTACAATATTCATTGATTTTTGCCATTGAAAAACATGTTTTTCATATACCAGAAATGTTTGAAGCTACTGACTGAATGAAAGGAGCTGGCATCTCACTCTCTTTGAATCTTCTTTATCATGCTAGGATTAGCAGGAAAAAGCTAAAAATTTCAGAATTGCACCGTGCAATGTGGAGATATTACTGTTTGTGCATTTACAATATTTATTGATTTTTGCCATTGAAAAACATGTTTTTCATATACCAGAAATGTTTGAAGCTACTGACTGAATGAAAGGAGCTGGCATCTCACTCTCTTTGAATCTTCTTTATCATGCTAGGATTAACAGGAAAAAGCTAAAAATTTCAGAATTGCACCGTGCAATGTGGAGATATTACTGTTTGTGCATTTACAATATTCATTGATTTTTGCCATTGAAAAACGTCCAGAAATGTTTGAAGCTACTGACTGAATGAAAGGAGCTGGCATCTCACTCTCTTTGAATCTTCTTTATCATGCTAGGATTAGCAGGAAAAAGCAAAAAATTTCAGAATTGCACCTTGCAATGTGGAGATATTACTGTTTGTGCATTTACAATATTCATTGATTTTTGCCATTGAAAAACGTCCAGAAATGTTTGAAGCTACTGACTGAATGAAAGGAGCTGGCATCTCACTCTCTTTGAATCTTCTTTATCATGCTAGGATTAGCAGGAAAAAGCTAAAAATTTCAGAATTGCACCGTGCAATGTGGAGATATTACTGTTTGTGCATTTACAATATTCATTGATTTTTGCCATTGAAAAACATGTTTTTCATATACCAGAAATGTTTGAAGCTACTGACTGAATGAAAGGAGCTGGCATCTCACTCTCTTTGAATCTTCTTTATCATGCTAGGATTAGCAGGAAAAAGCAAAAAATTTCAGAATTGCACCTTGCAATGTGGAGATATTACTGTTTGTGCATTTACAATATTCATTGATTTTTGCCATTGAAAAACATGTTTTTCATATACCAGAAATGTTTGAAGCTACTGACTGAATGAAAGGAGCTGGCATCTCACTCTCTTTGAATCTTCTTTATCATGCTAGGATTAGCAGGAAAAAGCAAAAAATTTCAGAATTGCACCGTGCAATGTGGAGATATTACTGTTTGTGCATTTACAATATTCATTGATTTTTGCCATTGAAAAACGTCCAGAAATGTTTGAAGCTACTGACTGAATGAAAGGAGCTGGCATCTCACTCTCTTTGAATCTTCTTTATCATGCTAGTATTAACAGGAAAAAGCTAAAAATTTCAGAATTGCACCGTGCAATGTGGAGATATTACTGTTTGTGCATTTACAATATTCATTGATTTTTGCCATTGAAAAACGTCCAGAAATGTTTGAAGCTACTGACTGAATGAAAGGAGCTGGCATCTCACTCTCTTTGAATCTTCTTTATCATGCTAGGATTAACAGGAAAAAGCTAAAAATTTCAGAATTGCACCTTGCAATGTGGAGATATTACTGTTTGTGCATTTACAATATTCATTGATTTTTGCCATTGAAAAACATGTTTTTCATATACCAGAAATGTTTGAAGCTACTGACTGAATGAAAGGAGCTGGCATCTCACTCTCTTTGAATCTTCTTTATCATGCTAGGATTAACAGGAAAAAGCTAAAAATTTCAGAATTGCACCTTGCAATGTGGAGATATTACTGTTTGTGCATTTACAATATTCATTGATTTTTGCCATTGAAAAACGTCCAGAAATGTTTGAAGCTACTGACTGAATGAAAGGAGCTGGCATCTCACTCTCTTTGAATCTTCTTTATCATGCTAGGATTAACAGGAAAAAGCTAAAAATTTCAGAATTGCACCTTGCAATGTGGAGATATTACTGTTTGTGCATTTACAATATTCATTGATTTTTGCCATTGAAAAACGTCCAGAAATGTTTGAAGCTACTGACTGAATGAAAGGAGCTGGCATCTCACTCTCTTTGAATCTTCTTTATCATGCTAGGATTAACAGGAAAAAGCTAAAAATTTCAGAATTGCACCTTGCAATGTGGAGATATTACTGTTTGTGCATTTACAATATTCATTGATTTTTGCCATTGAAAAACATGTTTTTCATATACCAGAAATGTTTGAAGCTACTGACTGAATGAAAGGAGCTGGCATCTCACTCTCTTTGAATCTTCTTTATCATGCTAGGATTAGCAGGAAAAAGCAAAAAATTTCAGAATTGCACCGTGCAATGTGGAGATATTACTGTTTGTGCATTTACAATATTCATTGATTTTTGCCATTGAAAAACATGTTTTTCATATACCAGAAATGTTTGAAGCTACTGACTGAATGAAAGGAGCTGGCATCTCACTCTCTTTGAATCTTCTTTATCATGCTAGGATTAACAGGAAAAAGCAAAAAATTTCAGAATTGCACCGTGCAATGTGGAGATATTACTGTTTGTGCATTTACAATATTCATTGATTTTTGCCATTGAAAAACATGTTTTTCATATACCAGAAATGTTTGAAGCTACTGACTGAATGAAAGGAGCTGGCATCTCACTCTCTTTGAATCTTCTTTATCATGCTAGGATTAGCAGGAAAAAGCATAAAATTTCAGAATTGCACCGTGCAATGTGGAGATATTACTGTTTGTGCATTTACAATATTCATTGATTTTTGCCATTGAAAAACATGTTTTTCATATACCAGAAATGTTTGAAGCTACTGACTGAATGAAAGGAGCTGGCATCTCACTCTCTTTGAATCTTCTTTATCATGCTAGGATTAACAGGAAAAAGCTAAAAATTTCAGAATTGCACCGTGCAATGTGGAGATATTACTGTTTGTGCATTTACAATATTCATTGATTTTTGCCATTGAAAAACGTCCAGAAATGTTTGAAGCTACTGACTGAATGAAAGGAGCTGGCATCTCACTCTCTTTGAATCTTCTTTATCATGCTAGGATTAACAGGAAAAAGCTAAAAATTTCAGAATTGCACCTTGCAATGTGGAGATATTACTGTTTGTGCATTTACAATATTCATTGATTTTTGCCATTGAAAAACATGTTTTTCATATACCAGAAATGTTTGAAGCTACTGACTGAATGAAAGGAGCTGGCATCTCACTCTCTTTGAATCTTCTTTATCATGCTAGGATTAACAGGAAAAAGCTAAAAATTTCAGAATTGCACCTTGCAATGTGGAGATATTACTGTTTGTGCATTTACAATATTCATTGATTTTTGCCATTGAAAAACGTCCAGAAATGTTTGAAGCTACTGACTGAATGAAAGGAGCTGGCATCTCACTCTCTTTGAATCTTCTTTATCATGCTAGGATTAACAGGAAAAAGCTAAAAATTTCAGAATTGCACCTTGCAATGTGGAGATATTACTGTTTGTGCATTTACAATATTCATTGATTTTTGCCATTGAAAAACGTCCAGAAATGTTTGAAGCTACTGACTGAATGAAAGGAGCTGGCATCTCACTCTCTTTGAATCTTCTTTATCATGCTAGGATTAACAGGAAAAAGCTAAAAATTTCAGAATTGCACCTTGCAATGTGGAGATATTACTGTTTGTGCATTTACAATATTCATTGATTTTTGCCATTGAAAAACATGTTTTTCATATACCAGAAATGTTTGAAGCTACTGACTGAATGAAAGGAGCTGGCATCTCACTCTCTTTGAATCTTCTTTATCATGCTAGGATTAGCAGGAAAAAGCAAAAAATTTCAGAATTGCACCTTGCAATGTGGAGATATTACTGTTTGTGCATTTACAATATTCATTGATTTTTGCCATTGAAAAACATGTTTTTCATATACCAGAAATGTTTGAAGCTACTGACTGAATGAAAGGAGCTGGCATCTCACTCTCTTTGAATCTTCTTTATCATGCTAGGATTAGCAGGAAAAAGCAAAAAATTTCAGAATTGCACCGTGCAATGTGGAGATATTACTGTTTGTGCATTTACAATATTCATTGATTTTTGCCATTGAAAAACGTCCAGAAATGTTTGAAGCTACTGACTGAATGAAAGGAGCTGGCATCTCACTCTCTTTGAATCTTCTTTATCATGCTAGTATTAACAGGAAAAAGCTAAAAATTTCAGAATTGCACCGTGCAATGTGGAGATATTACTGTTTGTGCATTTACAATATTCATTGATTTTTGCCATTGAAAAACGTCCAGAAATGTTTGAAGCTACTGACTGAATGAAAGGAGCTGGCATCTCACTCTCTTTGAATCTTCTTTATCATGCTAGGATTAACAGGAAAAAGCTAAAAATTTCAGAATTGCACCTTGCAATGTGGAGATATTACTGTTTGTGCATTTACAATATTCATTGATTTTTGCCATTGAAAAACATGTTTTTCATATACCAGAAATGTTTGAAGCTACTGACTGAATGAAAGGAGCTGGCATCTCACTCTCTTTGAATCTTCTTTATCATGCTAGGATTAACAGGAAAAAGCTAAAAATTTCAGAATTGCACCTTGCAATGTGGAGATATTACTGTTTGTGCATTTACAATATTCATTGATTTTTGCCATTGAAAAACGTCCAGAAATGTTTGAAGCTACTGACTGAATGAAAGGAGCTGGCATCTCACTCTCTTTGAATCTTCTTTATCATGCTAGGATTAACAGGAAAAAGCTAAAAATTTCAGAATTGCACCTTGCAATGTGGAGATATTACTGTTTGTGCATTTACAATATTCATTGATTTTTGCCATTGAAAAACGTCCAGAAATGTTTGAAGCTACTGACTGAATGAAAGGAGCTGGCATCTCACTCTCTTTGAATCTTCTTTATCATGCTAGAATTAACAGGAAAAAGCTAAAAATTTCAGAATTGCACCTTGCAATGTGGAGATATTACTGTTTGTGCATTTACAATATTCATTGATTTTTGCCATTGAAAAACATGTTTTTCATATACCAGAAATGTTTGAAGCTACTGACTGAATGAAAGGAGCTGGCATCTCACTCTCTTTGAATCTTCTTTATCATGCTAGGATTAGCAGGAAAAAGCAAAAAATTTCAGAATTGCACCGTGCAATGTGGAGATATTACTGTTTGTGCATTTACAATATTCATTGATTTTTGCCATTGAAAAACATGTTTTTCATATACCAGAAATGTTTGAAGCTACTGACTGAATGAAAGGAGCTGGCATCTCACTCTCTTTGAATCTTCTTTATCATGCTAGGATTAACAGGAAAAAGCAAAAAATTTCAGAATTGCACCGTGCAATGTGGAGATATTACTGTTTGTGCATTTACAATATTCATTGATTTTTGCCATTGAAAAACATGTTTTTCATATACCAGAAATGTTTGAAGCTACTGACTGAATGAAAGGAGCTGGCATCTCACTCTCTTTGAATCTTCTTTATCATGCTAGGATTAGCAGGAAAAAGCAAAAAATTTCAGAATTGCACCGTGCAATGTGGAGATATTACTGTTTGTGCATTTACAATATTCATTGATTTTTGCCATTGAAAAACATGTTTTTCATATACCAGAAATGTTTGAAGCTACTGACTGAATGAAAGGAGCTGGCATCTCACTCTCTTTGAATCTTCTTTATCATGCTAGGATTAACAGGAAAAAGCTAAAAATTTCAGAATTGCACCGTGCAATGTGGAGATATTACTGTTTGTGCATTTACAATATTCATTGATTTTTGCCATTGAAAAACGTCCAGAAATGTTTGAAGCTACTGACTGAATGAAAGGAGCTGGCATCTCACTCTCTTTGAATCTTCTTTATCATGCTAGGATTAACAGGAAAAAGCTAAAAATTTCAGAATTGCACCTTGCAATGTGGAGATATTACTGTTTGTGCATTTACAATATTCATTGATTTTTGCCATTGAAAAACATGTTTTTCATATACCAGAAATGTTTGAAGCTACTGACTGAATGAAAGGAGCTGGCATCTCACTCTCTTTGAATCTTCTTTATCATGCTAGGATTAACAGGAAAAAGCTAAAAATTTCAGAATTGCACCTTGCAATGTGGAGATATTACTGTTTGTGCATTTACAATATTCATTGATTTTTGCCATTGAAAAACGTCCAGAAATGTTTGAAGCTACTGACTGAATGAAAGGAGCTGGCATCTCACTCTCTTTGAATCTTCTTTATCATGCTAGGATTAACAGGAAAAAGCTAAAAATTTCAGAATTGCACCTTGCAATGTGGAGATATTACTGTTTGTGCATTTACAATATTCATTGATTTTTGCCATTGAAAAACGTCCAGAAATGTTTGAAGCTACTGACTGAATGAAAGGAGCTGGCATCTCACTCTCTTTGAATCTTCTTTATCATGCTAGGATTAACAGGAAAAAGCTAAAAATTTCAGAATTGCACCTTGCAATGTGGAGATATTACTGTTTGTGCATTTACAATATTCATTGATTTTTGCCATTGAAAAACATGTTTTTCATATACCAGAAATGTTTGAAGCTACTGACTGAATGAAAGGAGCTGGCATCTCACTCTCTTTGAATCTTCTTTATCATGCTAGGATTAGCAGGAAAAAACTAAAAATTTCAGAATTGCACCGTGCAATGTGGAGATATTACTGTTTGTGCATTTACAATATTCATTGATTTTTGCCATTGAAAAACATGTTTTTCATATACCAGAAATGTTTGAAGCTACTGACTGAATGAAAGGAGCTGGCATCTCACTCTCTTTGAATCTTCTTTATCATGCTAGGATTAGCAGGAAAAAGCTAAAAATTTCAGAATTGCACCGTGCAATGTGGAGATATTACTGTTTGTGCATTTACAATATTCATTGATTTTTGCCATTGAAAAACATGTTTTTCATATACCAGAAATGTTTGAAGCTACTGACTGAATGAAAGGAGCTGGCATCTCACTCTCTTTGAATCTTCTTTATCATGCTAGGATTAACAGGAAAAAGCTAAAAATTTCAGAATTGCACCGTGCAATGTGGAGATATTACTGTTTGTGCATTTACAATATTCATTGATTTTTGCCATTGAAAAACGTCCAGAAATGTTTGAAGCTACTGACTGAATGAAAGGAGCTGGCATCTCACTCTCTTTGAATCTTCTTTATCATGCTAGGATTAGCAGGAAAAAGCAAAAAATTTCAGAATTGCACCTTGCAATGTGGAGATATTACTGTTTGTGCATTTACAATATTCATTGATTTTTGCCATTGAAAAACGTCCAGAAATGTTTGAAGCTACTGACTGAATGAAAGGAGCTGGCATCTCACTCTCTTTGAATCTTCTTTATCATGCTAGGATTAGCAGGAAAAAGCTAAAAATTTCAGAATTGCACCGTGCAATGTGGAGATATTACTGTTTGTGCATTTACAATATTCATTGATTTTTGCCATTGAAAAACATGTTTTTCATATACCAGAAATGTTTGAAGCTACTGACTGAATGAAAGGAGCTGGCATCTCACTCTCTTTGAATCTTCTTTATCATGCTAGGATTAGCAGGAAAAAGCAAAAAATTTCAGAATTGCACCTTGCAATGTGGAGATATTACTGTTTGTGCATTTACAATATTCATTGATTTTTGCCATTGAAAAACATGTTTTTCATATACCAGAAATGTTTGAAGCTACTGACTGAATGAAAGGAGCTGGCATCTCACTCTCTTTGAATCTTCTTTATCATGCTAGGATTAGCAGGAAAAAGCAAAAAATTTCAGAATTGCACCGTGCAATGTGGAGATATTACTGTTTGTGCATTTACAATATTCATTGATTTTTGCCATTGAAAAACGTCCAGAAATGTTTGAAGCTACTGACTGAATGAAAGGAGCTGGCATCTCACTCTCTTTGAATCTTCTTTATCATGCTAGGATTAGCAGGAAAAAGCAAAAAATTTCAGAATTGCACCTTGCAATGTGGAGATATTACTGTTTGTGCATTTACAATATTCATTGATTTTTGCCATTGAAAAACGTCCAGAAATGTTTGAAGCTACTGACTGAATGAAAGGAGCTGGCATCTCACTCTCTTTGAATCTTCTTTATCATGCTAGGATTAGCAGGAAAAAGCTAAAAATTTCAGAATTGCACCGTGCAATGTGGAGATATTACTGTTTGTGCATTTACAATATTCATTGATTTTTGCCATTGAAAAACATGTTTTTCATATACCAGAAATGTTTGAAGCTACTGACTGAATGAAAGGAGCTGGCATCTCACTCTCTTTGAATCTTCTTTATCATGCTAGGATTAACAGGAAAAAGCTAAAAATTTCAGAATTGCACCTTGCAATGTGGAGATATTACTGTTTGTGCATTTACAATATTCATTGATTTTTGCCATTGAAAAACATGTTTTTCATATACCAGAAATGTTTGAAGCTACTGACTGAATGAAAGGAGCTGGCATCTCACTCTCTTTGAATCTTCTTTATCATGCTAGGATTAGCAGGAAAAAGCTAAAAATTTCAGAATTGCACCGTGCAATGTGGAGATATTACTGTTTGTGCATTTACAATATTCATTGATTTTTGCCATTGAAAAACATGTTTTTCATATACCAGAAATGTTTGAAGCTACTGACTGAATGAAAGGAGCTGGCATCTCACTCTCTTTGAATCTTCTTTATCATGCTAGGATTAGCAGGAAAAAGCAAAAAATTTCAGAATTGCACCGTGCAATGTGGAGATATTACTGTTTGTGCATTTACAATATTCATTGATTTTTGCCATTGAAAAACATGTTTTTCATATACCAGAAATGTTTGAAGCTACTGACTGAATGAAAGGAGCTGGCATCTCACTCTCTTTGAATCTTCTTTATCATGCTAGGATTAACAGGAAAAAGCTAAAAATTTCAGAATTGCACCGTGCAATGTGGAGATATTACTGTTTGTGCATTTACAATATTCATTGATTTTTGCCATTGAAAAACGTCCAGAAATGTTTGAAGCTACTGACTGAATGAAAGGAGCTGGCATCTCACTCTCTTTGAATCTTCTTTATCATGCTAGGATTAACAGGAAAAAGCTAAAAATTTCAGAATTGCACCTTGCAATGTGGAGATATTACTGTTTGTGCATTTACAATATTCATTGATTTTTGCCATTGAAAAACATGTTTTTCATATACCAGAAATGTTTGAAGCTACTGACTGAATGAAAGGAGCTGGCATCTCACTCTCTTTGAATCTTCTTTATCATGCTAGGATTAGCAGGAAAAAGCAAAAAATTTCAGAATTGCACCGTGCAATGTGGAGATATTACTGTTTGTGCATTTACAATATTCATTGATTTTTGCCATTGAAAAACATGTTTTTCATATACCAGAAATGTTTGAAGCTACTGACTGAATGAAAGGAGCTGGCATCTCACTCTCTTTGAATCTTCTTTATCATGCTAGGATTAACAGGAAAAAGCTAAAAATTTCAGAATTGCACCTTGCAATGTGGAGATATTACTGTTTGTGCATTTACAATATTCATTGATTTTTGCCATTGAAAAACGTCCAGAAATGTTTGAAGCTACTGACTGAATGAAAGGAGCTGGCATCTCACTCTCTTTGAATCTTCTTTATCATGCTAGGATTAACAGGAAAAAGCTAAAAATTTCAGAATTGCACCGTGCAATGTGGAGATATTACTGTTTGTGCATTTACAATATTCATTGATTTTTGCCATTGAAAAACATGTTTTTCATATACCAGAAATGTTTGAAGCTACTGACTGAATGAAAGGAGCTGGCATCTCACTCTCTTTGAATCTTCTTTATCATGCTAGGATTAACAGGAAAAAGCTAAAAATTTCAGAATTGCACCTTGCAATGTGGAGATATTACTGTTTGTGCATTTACAATATTCATTGATTTTTGCCATTGAAAAACGTCCAGAAATGTTTGAAGCTACTGACTGAATGAAAGGAGCTGGCATCTCACTCTCTTTGAATCTTCTTTATCATGCTAGGATTAACAGGAAAAAGCAAAAAATTTCAGAATTGCACCGTGCAATGTGGAGATATTACTGTTTGTGCATTTACAATATTCATTGATTTTTGCCATTGAAAAACATGTTTTTCATATACCAGAAATGTTTGAAGCTACTGACTGAATGAAAGGAGCTGGCATCTCACTCTCTTTGAATCTTCTTTATCATGCTAGGATTAGCAGGAAAAAGCAAAAAATTTCAGAATTGCACCTTGCAATGTGGAGATATTACTGTTTGTGCATTTACAATATTCATTGATTTTTGCCATTGAAAAACGTCCAGAAATGTTTGAAGCTACTGACTGAATGAAAGGAGCTGGCATCTCACTCTCTTTGAATCTTCTTTATCATGCTAGGATTAGCAGGAAAAAGCAAAAAATTTCAGAATTGCACCGTGCAATGTGGAGATATTACTGTTTGTGCATTTACAATATTCATTGATTTTTGCCATTGAAAAACATGTTTTTCATATACCAGAAATGTTTGAAGCTACTGACTGAATGAAAGGAGCTGGCATCTCACTCTCTTTGAATCTTCTTTATCATGCTAGGATTAGCAGGAAAAAGCAAAAAATTTCAGAATTGCACCTTGCAATGTGGAGATATTACTGTTTGTGCATTTACAATATTCATTGATTTTTGCCATTGAAAAACATGTTTTTCATATACCAGAAATGTTTGAAGCTACTGACTGAATGAAAGGAGCTGGCATCTCACTCTCTTTGAATCTTCTTTATCATGCTAGGATTAGCAGGAAAAAGCTAAAAATTTCAGAATTGCACCGTGCAATGTGGAGATATTACTGTTTGTGCATTTACAATATTCATTGATTTTTGCCATTGAAAAACATGTTTTTCATATACCAGAAATGTTTGAAGCTACTGACTGAATGAAAGGAGCTGGCATCTCACTCTCTTTGAATCTTCTTTATCATGCTAGGATTAACAGGAAAAAGCAAAAAATTTCAGAATTGCACCGTGCAATGTGGAGATATTACTGTTTGTGCATTTACAATAT
The DNA here is from genome assembly GCF_046119375.1 of Phyllobates terribilis. NCBI lineage: Eukaryota > Metazoa > Chordata > Amphibia > Anura > Dendrobatidae > Phyllobates > Phyllobates terribilis. The sequence goes on from NW_027367796.1 coordinate 42,473, forward strand.
TCATTGATTTTTGCCATTGAAAAACATGTTTTTCATATACCAGAAATGTTTGAAGCTACTGACTGAATGAAAGGAGCTGGCATCTCACTCTCTTTGAATCTTCTTTATCATGCTAGGATTAGCAGGAAAAAGCAAAAAATTTCAGAATTGCACCTTGCAATGTGGAGATATTACTGTTTGTGCATTTACAATATTCATTGATTTTTGCCATTGAAAAACGTCCAGAAATGTTTGAAGCTACTGACTGAATGAAAGGAGCTGGCATCTCACTCTCTTTGAATCTTCTTTATCATGCTAGGATTAACAGGAAAAAGCTAAAAATTTCAGAATTGCACCTTGCAATGTGGAGATATTACTGTTTGTGCATTTACAATATTCATTGATTTTTGCCATTGAAAAACATGTTTTTCATATACCAGAAATGTTTGAAGCTACTGACTGAATGAAAGGAGCTGGCATCTCACTCTCTTTGAATCTTCTTTATCATGCTAGGATTAACAGGAAAAAGCTAAAAATTTCAGAATTGCACCTTGCAATGTGGAGATATTACTGTTTGTGCATTTACAATATTCATTGATTTTTGCCATTGAAAAACATGTTTTTCATATACCAGAAATGTTTGAAGCTACTGACTGAATGAAAGGAGCTGGCATCTCACTCTCTTTGAATCTTCTTTATCATGCTAGGATTAACAGGAAAAAGCTAAAAATTTCAGAATTGCACCGTGCAATGTGGAGATATTACTGTTTGTGCATTTACAATATTCATTGATTTTTGCCATTGAAAAACGTCCAGAAATGTTTGAAGCTACTGACTGAATGAAAGGAGCTGGCATCTCACTCTCTTTGAATATTCTTTATCATGCTAGGATTAGCAGGAAAAAGCAAAAAATTTCAGAATTGCACCTTGCAATGTGGAGATATTACTGTTTGTGCATTTACAATATTCATTGATTTTTGCCATTGAAAAACGTCCAGAAATGTTTGAAGCTACTGACTGAATGAAAGGAGCTGGCATCTCACTCTCTTTGAATCTTCTTTATCATGCTAGGATTAGCAGGAAAAAGCAAAAAATTTCAGAATTGCACCGTGCAATGTGGAGATATTACTGTTTGTGCATTTACAATATTCATTGATTTTTGCCATTGAAAAACGTCCAGAAATGTTTGAAGCTACTGACTGAATGAAAGGAGCTGGCATCTCACTCTCTTTGAATCTTCTTTATCATGCTAGGATTAACAGGAAAAAGCTAAAAATTTCAGAATTGCACCGTGCAATGTGGAGATATTACTGTTTGTGCATTTACAATATTCATTGATTTTTGCCATTGAAAAACATGTTTTTCATATACCAGAAATGTTTGAAGCTACTGACTGAATGAAAGGAGCTGGCATCTCACTCTCTTTGAATCTTCTTTATCATGCTAGGATTAACAGGAAAAAGCTAAAAATTTCAGAATTGCACCGTGCAATGTGGAGATATTACTGTTTGTGCATTTACAATATTCATTGATTTTTGCCATTGAAAAACATGTTTTTCATATACCAGAAATGTTTGAAGCTACTGACTGAATGAAAGGAGCTGGCATCTCACTCTCTTTGAATCTTCTTTATCATGCTAGGATTAACAGGAAAAAGCAAAAAATTTCAGAATTGCACCGTGCAATGTGGAGATATTACTGTTTGTGCATTTACAATATTCATTGATTTTTGCCATTGAAAAACGTCCAGAAATGTTTGAAGCTACTGACTGAATGAAAGGAGCTGGCATCTCACTCTCTTTGAATCTTCTTTATCATGCTAGGATTAACAGGAAAAAGCTAAAAATTTCTGAATTGCACCGTGCAATGTGGAGATATTACTGTTTGTGCATTTACAATATTCATTGATTTTTGCCATTGAAAAACATGTTTTTCATATACCAGAAATGTTTGAAGCTACTGACTGAATGAAAGGAGCTGGCATCTCACTCTCTTTGAATCTTCTTTATCATGCTAGGATTAGCAGGAAAAAGCAAAAAATTTCAGAATTGCACCTTGCAATGTGGAGATATTACTGTTTGTGCATTTACAATATTCATTGATTTTTGCCATTGAAAAACATGTTTTTCATATACCAGAAATGTTTGAAGCTACTGACTGAATGAAAGGAGCTGGCATCTCACTCTCTTTGAATCTTCTTTATCATGCTAGGATTAACAGGAAAAAGATAAAAATTTCAGAATTGCACCTTGCAATGTGGAGATATTACTGTTTGTGCATTTACAATATTCATTGATTTTTGCCATTGAAAAACATGTTTTTCATATACCAGAAATGTTTGAAGCTACTGACTGAATGAAAGGAGCTGGCATCTCACTCTCTTTGAATCTTCTTTATCATGCTAGGATTAACAGGAAAAAGCTAAAAATTTCAGAATTGCACCTTGCAATGTGGAGATATTACTGTTTGTGCATTTACAATATTCATTGATTTTTGCCATTGAAAAACGTCCAGAAATGTTTGAAGCTACTGACTGAATGAAAGGAGCTGGCATCTCACTCTCTTTGAATCTTCTTTATCATGCTAGGATTAACAGGAAAAAGCTAAAAATTTCAGAATTGCACCGTGCAATGTGGAGATATTACTGTTTGTGCATTTACAATATTCATTGATTTTTGCCATTGAAAAACATGTTTTTCATATACCAGAAATGTTTGAAGCTACTGACTGAATGAAAGGAGCTGGCATCTCACTCTCTTTGAATCTTCTTTATCATGCTAGGATTAACAGGAAAAAGCTAAAAATTTCAGAATTGCACCTTGCAATGTGGAGATATTACTGTTTGTGCATTTACAATATTCATTGATTTTTGCCATTGAAAAACGTCCAGAAATGTTTGAAGCTACTGACTGAATGAAAGGAGCTGGCATCTCACTCTCTTTGAATCTTCTTTATCATGCTAGGATTAACAGGAAAAAGCAAAAAATTTCAGAATTGCACCGTGCAATGTGGAGATATTACTGTTTGTGCATTTACAATATTCATTGATTTTTGCCATTGAAAAACATGTTTTTCATATACCAGAAATGTTTGAAGCTACTGACTGAATGAAAGGAGCTGGCATCTCACTCTCTTTGAATCTTCTTTACCATGCTAGGATTAGCAGGAAAAAGCAAAAAATTTCAGAATTGCACCTTGCAATGTGGAGATATTACTGTTTGTGCATTTACAATATTCATTGATTTTTGCCATTGAAAAACGTCCAGAAATGTTTGAAGCTACTAACTGAATGAAAGGAGCTGGCATCTCACTCTCTTTGAATCTTCTTTATCATGCTAGAATTAGCAGGAAAAAGCAAAAAATTTCAGAATTGCACCGTGCAATGTGGAGATATTACTGTTTGTGCATTTACAATATTCATTGATTTTTGCCATTGAAAAACATGTTTTTCATATTCCAGAAATGTTTGAAGCTACTGACTGAATGAAAGGAGCTGGCATCTCACTCTCTTTGAATCTTCTTTATCATGCTAGGATTAGCAGGAAAAAGCAAAAAATTTCAGAATTGCACCTTGCAATGTGGAGATATTACTGTTTGTGCATTTACAATATTCATTGATTTTTGCCATTGAAAAACATGTTTTTCATATACCAGAAATGTTTGAAGCTACTGACTGAATGAAAGGAGCTGGCATCTCACTCTCTTTGAATCTTCTTTATCATGCTAGGATTAGCAGGAAAAAGCTAAAAATTTCAGAATTGCACCGTGCAATGTGGAGATATTACTGTTTGTGCATTTACAATATTCATTGATTTTTGCCATTGAAAAACATGTTTTTCATATACCAGAAATGTTTGAAGCTACTGACTGAATGAAAGGAGCTGGCATCTCACTCTCTTTGAATCTTCTTTATCATGCTAGGATTAACAGGAAAAAGCAAAAAATTTCAGAATTGCACCGTGCAATGTGGAGATATTACTGTTTGTGCATTTACAATATTCATTGATTTTTGCCATTGAAAAACATGTTTTTCATATACCAGAAATGTTTGAAGCTACTGACTGAATGAAAGGAGCTGGCACCTCACTCTCTTTGAATCTTCTTTATCATGCTAGGATTAGCAGGAAAAAGCAAAAAATTTCAGAATTGCACCTTGCAATGTGGAGATATTACTGTTTGTGCATTTACAATATTCATTGATTTTTGCCATTGAAAAACGTCCAGAAATGTTTGAAGCTACTGACTGAATGAAAGGAGCTGGCATCTCACTCTCTTTGAATCTTCTTTATCATGCTAGGATTAACAGGAAAAAGCTAAAAATTTCAGAATTGCACCTTGCAATGTGGAGATATTACTGTTTGTGCATTTACAATATTCATTGATTTTTGCCATTGAAAAACATGTTTTTCATATACCAGAAATGTTTGAAGCTACTGACTGAATGAAAGGAGCTGGCATCTCACTCTCTTTGAATCTTCTTTATCATGCTAGGATTAACAGGAAAAAGCTAAAAATTTCAGAATTGCACCTTGCAATGTGGAGATATTACTGTTTGTGCATTTACAATATTCATTGATTTTTGCCATTGAAAAACATGTTTTTCATATACCAGAAATGTTTGAAGCTACTGACTGAATGAAAGGAGCTGGCATCTCACTCTCTTTGAATCTTCTTTATCATGCTAGGATTAGCAGGAAAAAGCAAAAAATTTCAGAATTGCACCTTGCAATGTGGAGATATTACTGTTTGTGCATTTACAATATTCATTGATTTTTGCCATTGAAAAACGTCCAGAAATGTTTGAAGCTACTGACTGAATGAAAGGAGCTGGCATCTCACTCTCTTTGAATCTTCTTTATCATGCTAGGATTAGCAGGAAAAAGCAAAAAATTTCAGAATTGCACCGTGCAATGTGGAGATATTACTGTTTGTGCATTTACAATATTCATTGATTTTTGCCATTGAAAAACGTCCAGAAATGTTTGAAGCTACTGACTGAATGAAAGGAGCTGGCATCTCACTCTCTTTGAATCTTCTTTATCATGCTAGGATTAACAGGAAAAAGCTAAAAATTTCAGAATTGCACCGTGCAATGTGGAGATATTACTGTTTGTGCATTTACAATATTCATTGATTTTTGCCATTGAAAAACATGTTTTTCATATACCAGAAATGTTTGAAGCTACTGACTGAATGAAAGGAGCTGGCATCTCACTCTCTTTGAATCTTCTTTATCATGCTAGGATTAACAGGAAAAAGCTAAAAATTTCAGAATTGCACCGTGCAATGTGGAGATATTACTGTTTGTGCATTTACAATATTCATTGATTTTTGCCATTGAAAAACATGTTTTTCATATACCAGAAATGTTTGAAGCTACTGACTGAATGAAAGGAGCTGGCATCTCACTCTCTTTGAATCTTCTTTATCATGCTAGGATTAACAGGAAAAAGCAAAAAATTTCAGAATTGCACCGTGCAATGTGGAGATATTACTGTTTGTGCATTTACAATATTCATTGATTTTTGCCATTGAAAAACGTCCAGAAATGTTTGAAGCTACTGACTGAATGAAAGGAGCTGGCATCTCACTCTCTTTGAATCTTCTTTATCATGCTAGGATTAACAGGAAAAAGCAAAAAATTTCAGAATTGCACCGTGCAATGTGGAGATATTACTGTTTGTGCATTTACAATATTCATTGATTTTTGCCATTGAAAAACATGTTTTTCATATACCAGAAATGTTTGAAGCTACTGACTGAATGAAAGGAGCTGGCATCTCACTCTCTTTGAATCTTCTTTATCATGCTAGGATTAACAGGAAAAAGCAAAAAATTTCAGAATTGCACCGTGCAATGTGGAGATATTACTGTTTGTGCATTTACAATATTCATTGATTTTTGCCATTGAAAAACATGTTTTTCATATACCAGAAATGTTTGAAGCTACTGACTGAATGAAAGGAGCTGGCATCTCACTCTCTTTGAATCTTCTTTATCATGCTAGGATTAGCAGGAAAAAGCTAAAAATTTCAGAATTGCACCGTGCAATGTGGAGATATTACTGTTTGTGCATTTACAATATTCATTGATTTTTGCCATTGAAAAACATGTTTTTCATATACCAGAAATGTTTGAAGCTACTGACTGAATGAAAGGAGCTGGCATCTCACTCTCTTTGAATCTTCTTTATCATGCTAGGATTAACAGGAAAAAGCTAAAAATTTCAGAATTGCACCGTGCAATGTGGAGATATTACTGTTTGTGCATTTACAATATTCATTGATTTTTGCCATTGAAAAACATGTTTTTCATATACCAGAAATGTTTGAAGCTACTGACTGAATGAAAGGAGCTGGCATCTCACTCTCTTTGAATCTTCTTTATCATGCTAGGATTAACAGGAAAAAGCAAAAAATTTCAGAATTGCACCGTGCAATGTGGAGATATTACTGTTTGTGCATTTACAATATTCATTGATTTTTGCCATTGAAAAACATGTTTTTCATATACCAGAAATGTTTGAAGCTACTGACTGAATGAAAGGAGCTGGCATCTCACTCTCTTTGAATCTTCTTTATCATGCTAGGATTAGCAGGAAAAAGCAAAAAATTTCAGAATTGCACCGTGCAATGTGGAGATATTACTGTTTGTGCATTTACAATATTCATTGATTTTTGCCATTGAAAAACGTCCAGAAATGTTTGAAGCTACTGACTGAATGAAAGGAGCTGGCATCTCACTCTCTTTGAATCTTCTTTATCATGCTAGGATTAACAGGAAAAAGCTAAAAATTTCAGAATTGCACCGTGCAATGTGGAGATATTACTGTTTGTGCATTTACAATATTCATTGATTTTTGCCATTGAAAAACATGTTTTTCATATACCAGAAATGTTTGAAGCTACTGACTGAATGAAAGGAGCTGGCATCTCACTCTCTTTGAATCTTCTTTATCATGCTAGGATTAGCAGGAAAAAGCTAAAAATTTCAGAATTGCACCTTGCAATGTGGAGATATTACTGTTTGTGCATTTACAATATTCATTGATTTTTGCCATTGAAAAACATGTTTTTCATATACCAGAAATGTTTGAAGCTACTGACTGAATGAAAGGAGCTGGCATCTCACTCTCTTTGAATCTTCTTTATCATGCTAGGATTAACAGGAAAAAGCAAAAAATTTCAGAATTGCACCGTGCAATGTGGAGATATTACTGTTTGTGCATTTACAATATTCATTGATTTTTGCCATTGAAAAACATGTTTTTCATATACCAGAAATGTTTGAAGCTACTGACTGAATGAAAGGAGCTGGCATCTCACTCTCTTTGAATCTTCTTTATCATGCTAGGATTAGCAGGAAAAAGCAAAAAATTTCAGAATTGCACCGTGCAATGTGGAGATATTACTGTTTGTGCATTTACAATATTCATTGATTTTTGCCATTGAAAAACGTCCAGAAATGTTTGAAGCTACTGACTGAATGAAAGGAGCTGGCATCTCACTCTCTTTGAATCTTCTTTATCATGCTAGGAATAACAGGAAAAAGCAAAAAAATTCAGAATTGCACCTTGCAATGTGGAGATATTACTGTTTGTGCATTTACAATATTCATTGATTTTTGCCATTGAAAAACATGTTTTTCATATACCAGAAATGTTTGAAGCTACTGACTGAATGAAAGGAGCTGGCATCTCACTCTCTTTGAATCTTCTTTATCATGCTAGGATTAGCAGGAAAAAGCTAAAAATTTCAGAATTGCACCGTGCAATGTGGAGATATTACTGTTTGTGCATTTACAATATTCATTGATTTTTGCCATTGAAAAACATGTTTTTCATATACCAGAAATGTTTGAAGCTACTGACTGAATGAAAGGAGCTGGCATCTCACTCTCTTTGAATCTTCTTTATCATGCTAGGATTAACAGGAAAAAGCTAAAAATTTCAGAATTGCACCGTGCAATGTGGAGATATTACTGTTTGTGCATTTACAATATTCATTGATTTTTGCCATTGAAAAACATGTTTTTCATATACCAGAAATGTTTGAAGCTACTGACTGAATGAAAGGAGCTGGCATCTCACTCTCTTTGAATCTTCTTTATCATGCTAGGATTAACAGGAAAAAGCAAAAAATTTCAGAATTGCACCGTGCAATGTGGAGATATTACTGTTTGTGCATTTACAATATTCATTGATTTTTGCCATTGAAAAACGTCCAGAAATGTTTGAAGCTACTGACTGAATGAAAGGAGCTGGCATCTCACTCTCTTTGAATCTTCTTTATCATGCTAGGATTAACAGGAAAAAGCTAAAAATTTCAGAATTGCACCGTGCAATGTGGAGATATTACTGTTTGTGCATTTACAATATTCATTGATTTTTGCCATTGAAAAACATGTTTTTCATATACCAGAAATGTTTGAAGCTACTGACTGAATGAAAGGAGCTGGCATCTCACTCTCTTTGAATCTTCTTTATCATGCTAGGATTAGCAGGAAAAAGCAAAAAATTTCAGAATTGCACCTTGCAATGTGGAGTTATTACTGTTTGTGCATTTACAATATTCATTGATTTTTGCCATTGAAAAACATGTTTTTCATATACCAGAAATGTTTGAAGCTACTGACTGAATGAAAGGAGCTGGCATCTCACTCTCTTTGAATCTTCTTTATCATGCTAGGATTAACAGGAAAAAGCTAAAAATTTCAGAATTGCACAGTGCAATGTGGAGATATTACTGTTTGTGCATTTACAATATTCATTGATTTTTGCCATTGAAAAACATGTTTTTCATATACCAGAAATGTTTGAAGCTACTGACTGAATGAAAGGAGATGGCATCTCACTCTCTTTGAATCTTCTTTATCATGCTAGGATTAACAGGAAAAAGCAAAAAATTTCAGAATTGCACCGTGCAATGTGGAGATATTACTGTTTGTGCATTTACAATATTCATTGATTTTTGCCATTGAAAAACATGTTTTTCATATACCAGAAATGTTTGAAGCTACTGACTGAATGAAAGGAGCTGGCATCTCACTCTCTTTGAATCTTCTTTATCATGCTAGGATTAGCAGGAAAAAGCTAAAAATTTCAGAATTGCACCGTGCAATGTGGAGATATTACTGTTTGTGCATTTACAATATTCATTGATTTTTGCCATTGAAAAACATGTTTTTCATATACCAGAAATGTTTGAAGCTACTGACTGAATGAAAGGAGCTGGCATCTCACTCTCTTTGAATCTTCTTTATCATGCTAGGATTAACAGGAAAAAGCTAAAAATTTCAGAATTGCACCGTGCAATGTGGAGATATTACTGTTTGTGCATTTACAATATTCATTGATTTTTGCCATTGAAAAACATGTTTTTCATATACCAGAAATGTTTGAAGCTACTGACTGAATGAAAGGAGCTGGCATCTCACTCTCTTTGAATCTTCTTTATCATGCTAGGATTAACAGGAAAAAGCAAAAAATTTCAGAATTGCACCGTGCAATGTGGAGATATTACTGTTTGTGCATTTACAATATTCATTGATTTTTGCCATTGAAAAACATGTTTTTCATATACCAGAAATGTTTGAAGCTACTGACTGAATGAAAGGAGCTGGCATCTCACTCTCTTTGAATCTTCTTTATCATGCTAGGATTAGCAGGAAAAAGCAAAAAATTTCAGAATTGCACCGTGCAATGTGGAGATATTACTGTTTGTGCATTTACAATATTCATTGATTTTTGCCATTGAAAAACGTCCAGAAATGTTTGAAGCTACTGACTGAATGAAAGGAGCTGGCATCTCACTCTCTTTGAATCTTCTTTATCATGCTAGGATTAACAGGAAAAAGCTAAAAATTTCAGAATTGCACCGTGCAATGTGGAGATATTACTGTTTGTGCATTTACAATATTCATTGATTTTTGCCATTGAAAAACATGTTTTTCATATACCAGAAATGTTTGAAGCTACTGACTGAATGAAAGGAGCTGGCATCTCACTCTCTTTGAATCTTCTTTATCATGCTAGGATTAGCAGGAAAAAGCTAAAAATTTCAGAATTGCACCTTGCAATGTGGAGATATTACTGTTTGTGCATTTACAATATTCATTGATTTTTGCCATTGAAAAACATGTTTTTCATATACCAGAAATGTTTGAAGCTACTGACTGAATGAAAGGAGCTGGCATCTCACTCTCTTTGAATCTTCTTTATCATGCTAGGATTAACAGGAAAAAGCAAAAAATTTCAGAATTGCACCGTGCAATGTGGAGATATTACTGTTTGTGCATTTACAATATTCATTGATTTTTGCCATTGAAAAACATGTTTTTCATATACCAGAAATGTTTGAAGCTACTGACTGAATGAAAGGAGCTGGCATCTCACTCTCTTTGAATCTTCTTTATCATGCTAGGATTAGCAGGAAAAAGCAAAAAATTTCAGAATTGCACCGTGCAATGTGGAGATATTACTGTTTGTGCATTTACAATATTCATTGATTTTTGCCATTGAAAAACGTCCAGAAATGTTTGAAGCTACTGACTGAATGAAAGGAGCTGGCATCTCACTCTCTTTGAATCTTCTTTATCATGCTAGGATTAACAGGAAAAAGCAAAAAAATTCAGAATTGCACCTTGCAATGTGGAGATATTACTGTTTGTGCATTTACAATATTCATTGATTTTTGCCATTGAAAAACATGTTTTTCATATACCAGAAATGTTTGAAGCTACTGACTGAATGAAAGGAGCTGGCATCTCACTCTCTTTGAATCTTCTTTATCATGCTAGGATTAGCAGGAAAAAGCTAAAAATTTCAGAATTGCACCGTGCAATGTGGAGATATTACTGTTTGTGCATTTACAATATTCATTGATTTTTGCCATTGAAAAACATGTTTTTCATATACCAGAAATGTTTGAAGCTACTGACTGAATGAAAGGAGCTGGCATCTCACTCTCTTTGAATCTTCTTTATCATGCTAGGATTAACAGGAAAAAGCTAAAAATTTCAGAATTGCACCGTGCAATGTGGAGATATTACTGTTTGTGCATTTACAATATTCATTGATTTTTGCCATTGAAAAACGTTTTCATACCAGAAATGTTTGAAGCTACTGACTGAATGAAAGGAGCTGGCATCTCACTCTCTTTGAATCTTCTTTATCATGCTAGGATTAGCAGGAAAAAGCAAAAAATTTCAGAATTGCACCTTGCAATGTGGAGATATTACTGTTTGTGCATTTACAATATTCATTGATTTTTGCCATTGAAAAACGTCCAGAAATGTTTGAAGCTACTGACTGAATGAAAGGAGCTGGCATCTCACTCTCTTTGAATCTTCTTTATCATGCTAGGATTAACAGGAAAAAGCTAAAAATTTCAGAATTGCACCGTGCAATGTGGAGATATTACTGTTTGTGCATTTACAATATTCATTGATTTTTGCCATTGAAAAACATGTTTTTCATATACCAGAAATGTTTGAAGCTACTGACTGAATGAAAGGAGCTGGCATCTCACTCTCTTTGAATCTTCTTTATCATGCTAGGATTAGCAGGAAAAAGCAAAAAATTTCAGAATTGCACCTTGCAATGTGGAGATATTACTGTTTGTGCATTTACAATATTCATTGATTTTTGCCATTGAAAAACATGTTTTTCATATACCAGAAATGTTTGAAGCTACTGACTGAATGAAAGGAGCTGGCATCTCACTCTCTTTGAATCTTCTTTATCATGCTAGGATTAACAGGAAAAAGCTAAAAATTTCAGAATTGCACCGTGCAATGTGGAGATATTACTGTTTGTGCATTTACAATATTCATTGATTTTTGCCATTGAAAAACATGTTTTTCATATACCAGAAATGTTTGAAGCTACTGACTGAATGAAAGGAGCTGGCATCTCACTCTCTTTGAATCTTCTTTATCATGCTAGGATTAACAGGAAAAAGCAAAAAATTTCAGAATTGCACCGTGCAATGTGGAGATATTACTGTTTGTGCATTTACAATATTCATTGATTTTTGCCATTGAAAAACATGTTTTTCATATACCAGAAATGTTTGAAGCTACTGACTGAATGAAAGGAGCTGGCATCTCACTCTCTTTGAATCTTCTTTATCATGCTAGGATTAGCAGGAAAAAGCTAAAAATTTCAGAATTGCACCGTGCAATGTGGAGATATTACTGTTTGTGCATTTACAATATTCATTGATTTTTGCCATTGAAAAACATGTTTTTCATATACCAGAAATGTTTGAAGCTACTGACTGAATGAAAGGAGCTGGCATCTCACTCTCTTTGAATCTTCTTTATCATGCTAGGATTAACAGGAAAAAGCTAAAAATTTCAGAATTGCACCGTGCAATGTGGAGATATTACTGTTTGTGCATTTACAATATTCATTGATTT